>NC_046665.1:16905793-16920077 GCF_010883055.1 Belonocnema kinseyi | reverse complement strand
AATATAGGTTATGTTATATAGTAATTACAAATAATAAAAGTGTTTAATTAATAATGAAGTGAGACATGTGAACTGAAAAGTAAACGTCATTTTTTTTCTGTGCCAATAACATTATAGAATGGCTGCTAAGTGACAAATAGTATAAAATAGTAATAATATTCTGTGCTTCCAGTGGGCGAAGAGTGAATGGCGTTTAACGCTTATTTTTACTGCATAGAAAAGGTATGTTATGAATAGACAGGATATGTTTCAAATAAAGTGAATGAAATATTACGTGCGTAAACTTTAAATTAACATTGCCTACATTTACTGACAGCGATTAGGGAAAACAGGTGAATCCGTACATAGCAGTTTGAAGTTTCGAACGCAACCATAGAAACTATCATAAACTTGATCCGAAGATGCACGGACTTGGCCGAATGGTTGATCCGAATGCAACTTTAAAGGTGCGAAATATGAAAATACCCCTGTATAATGGCCTCTCCCCTGCTGTGGTGCAATTCGGGTAGCATTCAAATCGCCATGTATGTAAGCTCCAGCGTGTCCACCCTGTATATATATATCGAACGATTTGGAACAATTTAATTAGAAAAAGGACTTACCCGATGTTTAATAGATTTCTGGTAGAAAGGTTTCTTGATGCTTACCGACTTCCGCAATTGATCATATGTGACGTGCGCCGAAGAAAGGGAGCTTACTTTAGAAAAAAATTGAAATCAAGCTTTATACACATTTTAATAGTTTCTGAGCTCCTCTTTTTAATGAAAACATCGGGGAAAAATCTGAACGTTATTATTTCTAATAATTGAGTTTATAGGTACCCGAGAAATCTGGCTTTGGCTCGAGAACTCCAGATTCCGTAAAACACCTCCCACCACTTCATCTACGCGTCTCATCTGTACTCCGTGCGTGGACCGCGATTACGATCGACCTTTTTCCGTGGAATGTAGTGGTAAGTGGAGAGGGAAGATCTCGTGAGTCTTCCCCCTCTCCTAAAAGTCGCGTTTATCAGGTCGACTTTGACCGCTCGCCCTGAAAAATATCAATTTTCAGAGTGAGTCCCCTTTCTTCGGCGCACGTCACATATATGTGAAAAAACTATGGGTTTTGCAAAGAGAGTATATTGTTTTCTAAACCAGGAAAAGCACGAATATTTATCGAAAGAAAATTGGGAGATGAAAATTTTAATAATATTAGCCACTCCCTGACTTCAAACGAGCAATTTTTGTGAAGGACGTATTAAAGTTATCTGAAGTTAAAAAATGAACACTGTTAAAATTGATTAATAAAAATCAAGGAAAATATTCTTATTGTTAATTGCAATTAATTTTGGAAGGGACCTGAAGGTGAACTTCAAAAATAGAATCAACAAAAAGTCGAACGACTTCGTTCCGATTCCGGGTTCGTTTCTAACCGGAACAAAACTGGAACCAGAATCTCGTTCGAAAGCGAATATATTTTTTTTCTAGTGTAAGGTTCTGTTCAAACGATACCATTGTACGAGAGTACGTAAGTTATTCCCTACCTCTGATATACCCTCTCACTAGACTACTAGAAATAGGGTAAGATAAGGTGGGTTTTAGGGAAGCTCAGTACTAAGGAGTTCTTCGGGTTAAAGAACACGAATTTGGGGTAGAAATTGTAAAATTGAAAAAAGGTATAAATTTGTTAAAATTTCATTAAATGGGTAGATTTCCATAAAATTCGTGAACAGACGGTTTTACGAGTATCAAAACACGGTTTTTGGGTAATATGTCAAAATTCCGACTTTTTACAATTTCTATTTAATAGGTAGTATCATATGAAGTCAAGGGCAGGGGAATCTCCGAGTACATATGATTCAAATTTGGTAAATTCGATTAAATCGGTAGATTCACATGAAATGCGTGACTACCGGGTGTTTCGTCTCCAAAAATAGAAATTTGGGGTCAAAATTTAAATATTCCAAAATTTCACTTCAATTTTAAACATTTAATTAAATAAATAGTAAATATATAAGACTCTAAAACCTCGCTGGTTATGAATTTTATAAGAATCTAGTGTTTTATTAAAATTTTCAAAATTTTAGACAAATTTGAGGATTTTTGAACATTGACCCCAAATTCATATTCTGTGCTCTAAATTTACAAATTTAATAGAACTTTCAAAACTTGAAGTAAATTTATATATTTTGAAATTTTTAACCCAAATTTGTGTGCTTTTTTAAATTGAAAACCCACCTTTTACTGACTTTCATGAAAATGTACCAATTAAATAGAATTTCCAAAATTTGAGTGAAATTTTTGAATTTTGAATCCATAATCATATTCTGGAAATCGATAAACTATATAATTCATCAAAAAAATGCTAAAGTCATTTAACATTGTATTGCTTGCATGAGTATATAGTCTAGTGTACGACTTACTTACATAGCGTGGTTCGGAACCGGAACAGATTTGCTTTGGTTCTATTTCCTGTTTCGTTCCGGGAACGGAACTTTCCGCATTGGAACCTTTCCGACCCAGAGCGGGAACTAAGTGCTTGTTTTGGGTTTCGTTCCGGGCCCGGATCTCGGAACGTTCCAGAGCTGAACCTGTTCCGGACCCGATTCTGAAGCGGAACGACGATATGCCCTGCTATTTTCTTAGTTCACGTCGTTTTATAAAAAACTTGATTTTTCGATTTAAGGAGGTAAACGTAAGAGTATATAAATACTTTTCTCGAGTTATCGGAAGATATTTCTCTTTCATTTTAGAAATTTTATTGGCTTATCATAAAAACTTTTTAGTTTTAAGAAACATGTTGGTAATAGGACATTCATAGATTCTGAAAATTCGCTTTTTATACACTTTATTAATAATAGTTTATAGTTCATTTGTAAAGAATTCAACGCATAAGTCATTTAGTTTAAAGAAAAAAGATGTCAATTTTCTGCCAAGAGATAAATTGTGAATAAAATACATTAATTTTTATCTAAATGGTTGATTTTTAATCAAAAGAGGTGAATTTTTAACCAAAAATTAATAAGTTAAATTTTCTATGAATCAATTAAAAATGGTTAAAAACAACTGATTTTCACCAAAATAGTTTATTTTACATCAAAGAGATGAATCTTCAACAAACAACGTAAAATGTGATAGTTGATATTTCAAACAACAAATATTTTAAGTTAAGAGCCATTAAATTGAACGAAAAAGGTCGAATTTTCAACAAAGTATATACATTTTCAAAGAGAAAAGATCGGTGAAATTCAAAACTATACAAGAAAAACGAACTCTACCTAAGATATTAAATTTTTTCAAACCGAATGACTGACACTCTAGTGATGTGTAAACTATCACATTAGGGGGGTTTTTCCATATAAGCATAGAATTCAGATTCTTTTTAATTAAAAAATGGATTTTTTCAAAAAATAGCCCCGGTGAGGATTTTGTTTTGTTTTTGGAGACCAGTTATAGAACATCCCAGACACAAAAACAAGAAAAATATTCTCTGTATTCTCTTTTTTGGGTTGAAGTCATTTTCACCCAACCATGAAACATTTTCTAGGATAATAAATAATGTGAGGGAATTATAATTCCATAAAAATAACGACACATGATGGTATATAATTTTAGAAAAATGTTATAGGATTTCATAATACAAGTTTTATTTTGCATTGCAGTATTGATTGTAATGAAGTTAAAACTCTTAGTACCAATTTTTTGTATACAGAAATTCGCAGAAAAACAAGTGAGTGAAATTGAAAATACGGTGCTTATTATTTTTAATACAAAAACCAAGATACATAAAAACACATACAATTTATAATTTGTTAGACAATTGCGAATATGAATAATATCTGGCGAGAAACTTTATTTTTTAAAAACTCTTGTTTTGTACACACACGTGTTTATACAAAGTATTAGGTTTTCAGAAATGAATTAAAATATACAGATTATATTTAAATTAATTTTAATTAAATTTTTTTCATACACATTATTATTTAAAAGAATTTAAATGTACTTACTTCCTAGACGAAGAACATAGACGTAGGAGAAATCCGAGGTGAAATCATCGTTTTCAAACCAATATTTGTTTTTTTTACGATCAAAATCGTTAAAGTCACGTGGAACTACTTTGTGGATATCAGAAACAGGCAGAATCTTCGTATCTTGATTATCAACATGCAAAACTGAGGCATGGAAAAACTCTTTGATTTTTGGGGGATTACTATTTTCGTTTGTTTCGACCATAATGCCATAACGCGAATTAGCGAAAAAAATGAGACCCGCGGACTTTGAATATGCACCCAGTACCCTAACTTTGGCACTCTGAGTTTTCTTTAGCGAAATAGTCCGGCCCATTTGAGTCTATAAACAAAGTCGATTTGAAACAAAATAGTCTCGGAGATAGTTTGAGAGATTGGGGTCCTTTTTAAGATCCTTTCAGTGATCCTTTCAAGAGTGGTGCGACGGTAATATAATGCTCCTTTTGTATTCGTCACGTGCCGGGTGGGCAGGGTTATTTACAGTAGTTGGTCGTGGCTCATCCACTCTCCTTTTTTAAATTTCTCTTCAAATTATTAACACTTTTTTTTAATTGATGAATTTTTTCCTTATACTTATTTATAATTATAACTTGTATACTGATATACAATTTTCTAGTTGAATTAAAAAATGTTGTCTTTTTTGGCGTATCTCATTCCGTTTACGAGAAAAGTTCTATTAATTCCAATTTTAAGCATTAAAAAAAAAGTTAGATATCTGAAGTCATAGAAACCCGTAGTATCCGAATTATCATGTTTTAGGCTGTTAACTATGAAATTAAAAAAATGTACTTCTAAATTTTAATCCGAAAGCTTAGCAAAGGACCTTTGAGTGTCGGCTACTCTATTGAGATAGCCTCTCTGCTTGTTATTTATGATCGTATTCTTATTTCAATTTCGGAAAGGATATTTTAAAGCCTTCAGACCATTTAAACGAGCTTCCTGGACCTTTAAAAATATCTAACTGAGTGCCTGCGGAGAATTTCTCTGAGCTTCTTGGACCTAAAGAATTTTTAGTATATACTCAAAGATTCTTTTCGGTAGGGGGGTTTAAAGATTTCACGTGATTTCAAACTATTTTTTTCAACTGATTTGGAAGTCGCCCTGAATTCTTATTCATTTATCCTGATTTTTTTAAATCCTTTTGAATTCTTCTTAATTCACCTAATTTCACTTAATTCACTGGATTTCGAAAAAGTTTTTGTTTCATTCATCTTGATGGCTTTTAAACTCACCTTTAATTCGTAGGCAATTTATCAAATTCTTTTGAATGCCCTTTTAATTTTTCGAAACTCATTTTAGATCTCGTCAATTTATTTGTTTTTTTTAATGTATTTGAAATTATTTAATATAATAAATATTTTGTCTTAAAAATTTGGGATATGATATGGAACATGCTAACGGAAGTCCCCGCACACCTTTTTGTGGCTAATTAAAAAAATTGTAATTTTGCTCAATTTGATTAATTTGTGTGGTGCTTAGGAATTATTAGTATCGATTTTGTCAGTATTAGATTCCCTCGGGTTTTTGTTATACAATAATAAATATTTTGTCTTCAAAACATGGGGAATGATACCGAACATGCTAACGGGCGTCCCCGCACACTTTTTTTGCGGGTTAATTCAAAACATTTTAATTTTGTTAAATTTGATGTGTGTATATATTTCGAGGTTATATGTGTTATCATTCTCGCCCATAATTATTCTTGAGTGCTACCGACCGCATCGGTACGACAGAGACCTACATTCTCAGAATGACAGAGAGCTGAAAACAATCCTAATCACTGTAACGTGTTACGACTGACGTTTAATTTTATTACAGCGCTCGTAGGTATATAAAATAACTACCTTACCGGCCCGCGCGATTAATTTGAATTTGATAAGAATATGAAACACACGCATTTCACGAGATATTTACAAAATTATGAGTTAATATTTAGGTACGCAGAAGGAAATTAAAACTCTTAAGAAATTCACTAGGTCCCTTTCTCACGATTTGAAAACTCCATAAATAAGGATAAAATTGACCAAACAGAACCGCACAAATTACGATATCCGGGCAAGTCACGTCCAGCGTATGAACGAACATCTGCCAGTTGTAAACTTGAAAATTCGAAACAGACCACCCTCAATTTTAATACTTTTCAACTTTCCCATGCAATCAAATGACAGGAAATCTATTCTTTAACTCAAAACTGGTTCTTTTCAATGTTCGGTCTTTGATTTTTATAGCTTTTCCAAAAACTCTGTTAAAATTTACGATAATTACTTAAAGTAACGCCACACGTGTTCCAGATTAGTCCACCCAGTGGCCTTGACTATGCAGCTTCGACTCTTTTAGCTATATATAAAAAACGGGCTCTTGTTTCGAGTTTCTCAAGTACCTCGGGAAACTGTCGCCGAACGAACTTCCCACTCCAGCGACTCATAGGGCGTGACTCGTGCGCAAAAAAGTCAGTCTATCGTCAATTTTTGTTTCGTTCACTTCACTCGTCTTGAAAAGTTGAAGACATTTTTTGTAAATTAGAATCTCCCGGTTCGGATGCGTTCGCGACTTAACGAGCGTTCGGTAAAATAATTGTGTGTGTGACTTAGTGTCAAATTAATAATCCAACAAAATTAAATAAATAATTTGATTTTTTCTTATATTCAAATCATTGTGTGTTTAGTGTTTTATTTCGCTACCATCCAAAATTTCAGGAGGTCGTTTCAACGGCCGTAATGCAGCAGCGATCCCGAACGAGAAAGAACATTGTTGTTTAATTGGATTAAGTAAATTTGAATTTTCTCGTTTGTGTCGGACATTTTTAACAAAGTGCAGACGTAACACCACAAAATAGTGCACATGCGCATAACGTCTTTATTTAGCACAATAATTTCTTTTATTAGTTATTATCCCTCAAAAAATAGCCCGGGGACCTCCTTCTTTGATAAAAAAATGAGTAGGGTTTCAAATATTTAAAGATATTTGAAATAATTTTTCAAAATTCACCCTGTTTTCTTATTAATTTACTCTGAATTCATTTAAATTCTTTGGAATTCTCTTGAATTTTTCTAATCCACTTGAATTCTTCTACATTAGCCTAATTCTACTTAATTTCAAATTCAACTTTAATTGTTTTGCAGTCCTTAGTCACTTTTCGACAAGATTTTACAAATTATTAGGGAAAATTCGAGCATTTTCAAAAGACATTCAGGACGAAATTTCCTAGGAATTTGAAGAAAATTAGAAAGAAAAGTTGAATATTTTAGATGCTTCAACAAAAAATATAGATTAAAAAAATATTATTTTACAGGATTTTACAAATTAATAGGAAAAATTCGAGCCCTTTAAGAATATATTCATGACTTCATTAAGGGCATGTGATACTTCGTCGTTTGGTCAATCGGGTATAGTTGCCTCGAATTTTTTTTCCACAAAAATGAAAATTTTTATAAACTGAATTCAGAGATGCTATGAAATATCATAACGGACGTCCCTGGACTCATTTTTGAGGGATAATAACAAAAAATTTATTGTGCTAAATACAAATTTTATACATGTGCAGTATTTTGAGGTTACGTCGTTTTTCATCTCTGCCTTTCTGATAATTTGGAAATTATTTATTAAATAAATTTTCTTGATTGCCTGCAAACGAGGTTAGTTCCCGGAGATTAGTTACTATGTTTATTTGTAAGTTCAAAGTTTTCGGCCAAAAATATTTTGTAGTTTGGAAGTAACGCTCGGAGAATTGTAACACACATAAACTCCAAATATACACGCTCGTTGTTAGCAATGTCAAATTTTTTTTAAAAACAACACAAAAAAAGTGTGCGGAGACGTCCGTTAGCATTTTCGCTATCATTTCCCAGATTTTGTAGACAAAACAGTTCTTATCCTAGGAAAAAAAGCCGGGGGAATCTAACACTGAAAAAATCGATACTAATTCCCAAACGCTATGCAACTTAATTACATTTTGCTAAATTAAAACTTTTTTTAATTAACCTACAAAAAAAGTGCGTGGGGACGTCCGCTAGCATGTTCACTATGATTTCCCAAATTTTTGGGACCAGACGTTCGCGTTTTTTTACATCTAGGGTTCTTTTTGTTTGAAAACTTCAACATAAATCTGCATTTTTTTAAAATTTTCTGCCGTTAAAAAAAGCTTCTTTATTCTCCTTAAATCTTCGAAATATTTATGGAATTTGATGGTTTAGTTTATTTCTTATTTTTCAGTGTTACAAAATTCAAACATTTTACTTTAAAATCTACTAATCCTTTGAAATTGAAGGAAATACTTAGAAATGTTTCAAAATCATCTTTCAAATTATAAAATCGAGAAAAATTTTTTAGGTACCTAAAGAATTTTGTTCATTATCCCGAATTTTTACAAATGTCCTAAAATATCTTATAAGTTTCCCTACCGAAAAGAATCTTTGAGTATATACTAAAATATCTTTAGATCAAAGAAGCTCAGAGAAATTCTCCGCAGGCACTCAGGTAGATGTTTTTTAAAGTCCAGGAAGCTCGTTTAAATGGTCTGAAGGCTTTAAAATATCCTTTCCGAAATTGCAATAAGAATACGATCATAAATAAGAAGCAGAGAGGCTATCTCAATAGAGTAGCCGACACTCAAGGGTCCTTTGTTAAGCTTTCGGATTAAAATTTAGAAGTAGATTTTTTTTAATTTCATAGTTAACAGCCTAAAACATAATAATTCGGAATCTACGGGTTTCGATTACTTCAGATATCTAAATTTTTTTTCAATGCTTAAAATTGGAATTAATAGAACGTTTCTCGTAAATGGAATGAGATACGCCAAAAAAGACAACATTTTTTAATTCAACTAGAAAATTGTATATCAGTATATAAATTATAATTATAAATAAGTATAATGAGAAAATTCATCAATTAAAAAAAAGTGTTAATAATTTGAAGAGAAATTTAAAAAGGGAGAGCGGAATAGCCACGACCAACTACTGTAAATAACACTGCTCGCCCGGTACGTGACGAATACAAAAGGAATATTATATTACCGTCGCACCACTCGTAAAAGGACCACTAAAGGGATCTTGAAAATAACACAAATCTCTCAAACTATCTCCGAGACTATTTTGTTTCAAATCGACTTTGTTTATAGACTCAAGTGGGCCAGGCATGATTTGGAACACAACCCTATTCCATTTTTTTTATGGATAGAAGTACAATTTCTCTCAATGATAACCCTAAAAATGCACTTAATTTTTTCTTACCATTTAATTTTTGACAAAAATTACCCTCCAAAAAAATGTTTAAATTAAAAAAGTGAGGTTATGTTCCAGATGGACCACCTCCACATTTTACGTAAAAACTCCTTAGAATATTCTTTATAAAATGTATTTTTATTGAATTTTTGGAATTGGTGGAATGAGGCGAAAAAACAAGATAAAAATCGTGCCTGCAAAAAAAAACGTTATGGTACACTGTTCCCAGACACTGTTCATCCACTTAAAAAAATTCAACAAAAGCATATGTTATAAATGATAATTTATGGAATATTTATGTAAAATATGAGTTTCGTCACCCCAGAAAATAATCTCAAACATTTGTGTATCAGTAAGAGAAATTCTACTTCTGACCATGAAAAATCGAATTAAAGTTTTGACCAAAAGTATTCTGTCGGAAGCAATGCTCCATATCGGTGAGGAGTATTGCATGTGCAATTTTCTTTTTTTTCACATTTTTCCATTATTTAAAAAAAAATCAAGAAAAATATACTATATGCTATGAAGGATATTGTAAAGAATGATTAGGTAAAGTATGGAGGCGGTCCCTCTAGAACATAAAATCAATTATGCTGCATAGTCTCGTCCTCTAGATCAATTGTAGTAATGCTAGTTGCTCGATCCAACTCACAGAATTTTAAAGCCGCGCGCGCAAAATCAATTCTCCACACATCCATTGGGAGGCGCCCCTTTTTGCCACGTACTCATTACGCTTTTCTGTGCGATCCAGCTCGCAAGTGCGTGGACGGTTTTCTTCATAAATTTCGGTCGAAATAAAGTGTTTCAAAATGAATGCCGGTAGTAGCGAAAACCGTGACCCTGGTAAATCGTATAAATCCCGCGAGTGTGATATTGCTGCAGTGCTAGCTGAGCTACAACATCTGAAAAAGAAGGTTAATGAGACAGAGCGTCGATCAAAGCATCGTCAAAGGGATTATGAATATCGCAACTCTCGTTCAAGGCGGAATCGGTACAACGGGGAGCGTTATCCAAATAGAGATGCGTCACGTTCACGATCACGTTCACGGTCGAGTTATGATCGGTGGAAATCATCCAGAAACGGAGATTTTTTAGAGCATGGTAAAAATGGCGGAGAGCGTGACTCGCCAGAATATTCTGGAAAAGGTACCCCACGCCACGACTATCTACATAGCTCAAGATCTCATACCCGCGAAGAAGACGAATGGAATGACGGGGAACGTTACCCACATTCTCGGAGAGGTGCGTCACGTCATTATCGTCACGATTATCGCGATTATCCTTCGAATTCTCATAAAAGTCCTGCAAGAGGCGCCCATCCTCAAAATGGCGACGATAACGACTCGCGTGACAGGCGCCACAATCGTTCCAGATCCAGATCCAATACTGTAGTCTCACGTAGGAATCTGTCTAGATCTTCTTCAGAAGAATCTGTGAACTCTAATTCGCAATCCGAGTCTATTGAAAGAGTAAAGTCAGATGAGGACAAAACCCGTTTGATGGATAATAAGATTGAATCGAGACCAGAAACTCTTTACCTACTTGGTAAAGAGTTAACCAAAAAATTTGGACCAGAAATCCATACGACGATTGTGGAGAAATGGTCGAACATTTTAAAATCTGGGATTCCTAAAGATGATAAAAAAGACCTTGAAGAGAAATATCTGACGGCAGCTAACTTCACAATGCTCAAGGCCCCCAATCTCAACCGAGAGATTAAAGAGTTGGCAAAAGGCATTTGCCTTAAAAAGGATAGTTTCCATGTGGCTTCGAAGAATCTACTGAGTGCTGGTATGAATGCGATTGCCTTATGCCTTGATCAATTATTGACCAGAAAGGAGGTAGACACTGACTCCTTAATAAGTCGTCTAGGAGATTCGGGGAGAATATTAGCAGAACTGCACCACGCTATGTCAATCACAAGGCGAATCACTATAATTGGTAGTATCGATTTACTTGACCCTCTTGTGAAAAGTGTGGCTATTGATTGTGCAGTGGATGATCAGTTGTTCGGAGAAGACTTCTCGGAACGCTTCAAAAAGGCTAAGGCGCTGGAAAAGACGAGAAAAGAATTCGTAAAAACAACCGAATCGGTTAATAGGGTACAACAGTCTGACGTTAAAAAGGATGCATCAAATGCTGACAATTTTAGAAGACAGACCGGTAATTTAAACTTGAAAACCCCTCTCAGGCGAGCTGGCTTCAAGGGGTTCAGGCCAAATCAACAGGGAGGGCGGAAGTACCCATCTCAACAACAACCCAAAAATTACCAGCCCCGTCGTTAAATAACGTAAGTAGGCCAGCAGGTCGTTTAAGAGATTTTCTTGGAAACTGGAAATATATTACGTCAGATCATTGTATACTCCAATGTATTTTAGGTTATGAAATTCCATTTGTTTCTATTCCTCACCAGGAGCAAATACCAAAAGAACCTCCAATGCCTTTAGATGAGAAGCTAAATTATAAAAAATCTGTAAACGATTTAATTGAAAAGGGAGCTATATCAGAATGTACTTCTCTCAACGGACAGTTTATTTCCTCCTATTTTTTGGTAGACAAATCTGATGGTCAAAAAAGGTTTATTTTGAACTTAAAAAATTTAAATAAATTTATTGTAGCTCCTCATTTTAAATTGGAAGACAGGAAAACTCTTAGCAGTTTGTTATGTAAAAATGCCTATCTAGCCACTATTGATCTTAAAGATGCTTATTTCTTGATCCCAATAGTTAAACCATTTAGAAAATATCTGAGATTTATTTTTGATGGAAGTTTCTATGAGTTTAATTGTGTTCCCTTCGGACTGTGCACTGCACCATTCATTTTTACAAAACTAATTAAACCTGTTGTCCAAGACCTCAGATCTAAATCCCTTTTATCAGTAGTTTATCTAGATGACTGTTGTCTAATGGGGAAAACGAAAGACGAGTGTTTGAAGCACATTTATATAACGCGAGAAAGTTTAGAAAGTTTGGGTTTCTTGCTAAATGTCAATAAACGTAACCTTGAACCACTTAGTAAGGTGAAATTTTTAGATTTGATATGAGACACAAGAAAAATTACTATTGAATTAACCGAGGAAAAAAGAAAAAAGATTTTAGATTGGGCAACAGAAATCAGTCAAAAATCCTCTTGTAAAATCAGGGAATTAGCTCAATTTATTGGCACTTTGGTAGCAGCCTGTCCAGCCATTCAATATGGTAGCTTGTATACAAAAGACCTGGAACGAGAAAAATATCTAGCTTTACAGTCCGCGAATGGAAACTTTGAAAAGAGGATGGCACTGCCTCCTAGTATCTTAGGTAACATAAAATGGTGGATAAAAATGTTATGACTATTAATAACCCTATTAGAAAGTTACGTTACAAGCTCGAGATTTTTACTGATTCGTCTTTAACAGGTTGGGGAGCAGTCTGCAATGGTGTGACAGCACATGGTTGGTGGAATTTAGAGCAGCAAAAATTGCATAATCATTCGTTAGAATTGCTAGCTGCTTTCTATGGGCTCAAATGTTTTGTAAAAGATTTGAGTTCATGCGAAGTGCTATTGAGAATAGACAACACAACTGCCATTGCTTATATTAATAGAATGGGTAGCATTCAGTACCCTAAGCTTACAAAATTATGTAAGGAGATTTGGCAGTGGTGTGAAGAGCGACAATTATGGATTTTTGCTTACTACATCAAATCATGTGATAACTCCATTGCAGACAAAGAGTCCCGAGTACTGCCAAATGAAACAGAATGGGAAAAATCCTTCGAGGGATTCAGAGAAATTCAAAAAGCTTTCGGTTTTTTCCAAATTGATTTGTTTGCTTCAAATAATAATAAAAAATGTGTGAGGTTTGTATCCTGGAAGCAAGATCCAGAAGCGTTTGCTATAGATGCATTTACCTTGAACTGGGCTTCTTATAAATTTTATGCCTTTCCTCCGTTTTCTCTCATTTTAAAATCTTTGCGCAAAATAATAGCAGACAAGGCTCATTGGGTTCTAGTGGTTCCTTTCTGGCCTACTCAGCCTTGGTTCCCACTGTTCAAATCACTTTTAGTGGATGATTTGATTTATTTAGGTCCTGATAATGAATTGCTGTTATGCCCTTTTAGGAAAAATCACCCGTTGGCGAAGAATCTTATCCTGGCTGTAGGGAAATTATCAGGAGGTCGTATATAGGACGTGGCGTTCCAGAATCCTCTATTCTAATGGTTTTGGCTTCGCTATCTGATGGTACATTACAACAGTACGATAAGCTTATCAGAATTTGGTCGAAATTTTGCAAAGAAAACGAACTCTATGTTTAGCGCATCTGTCTCAGAAATTTTGAGTTTTTTGGCTAAATTATCAGAGGGAATAAAAACATACGGCACATTAAATAGTTATAGGTCGGCACTATCACTAATTTCAATAGAGGATTTAGGCAACGATGTGCGATTAAAAAGATTCTTTAAGGGGCTATCAGTTTTAAAACCCCAAAACGCGAAATATAACGATATTTGGGACCCACAGCCAGTTTTAAGTTTTGTCTCGAAACTCTGGCCAAATGCGGAACTTAGTTTGGAAAATGTGACTAAGAAACTTGCTATCCTTATCGCATTAGCCACGGCACAGCGTGTTCAGTCACTTTCAAAGATTAAGATAGTAAAATTCAAATAAAAGACGATTCGGTTAGAATTATTATTACAGATAGAATTAAAACATCGGGTATTGGTCGAGCACAGCCAATCCTAGAATTTCCTTTTTTTAAGGAACAACCTAGTCTATGTGTTTCAAGTGTACTCAAGGAGTACCTTCATCGAACAAAAAACATACGGCCGTTAAATACCGATACTTTATTATTAACGATTAAAAAATCACACCGTGCAGCTACTTCGCAAACAATTAGTCGTTGGCTAAAAGAGATTCTGAATAAAAGTGGAATTGACGCGAAAATTTTTACCGATCATAGCACTAGACATGCCTGTACCTCGGCAGCAGCTCGAAAGGGAGTTAATGTAGAAATTATTCGCAAAGCAGCAGGTTGGACTGCTAATTCAAATGTATTCGCTAAATTCTATAATCGCCC
>NC_046665.1:16887166-16905693 GCF_010883055.1 Belonocnema kinseyi | reverse complement strand
TGATCTAGAGAACGAGACTATGCAGCATAATTGTACGATTAAACGAACTTACCTGAAGTGAAGTTCAATCGAAATTATGCAAATACGTCTCGTCCGAATAGACCAAACCCTCCCTTTTCTTTCCCCTTATCCCTTGTATTTTGCGATTCGAATATCAAAAAAGCGTAATGAGTACGTGGCAAAAAGGGGCGCCCACCAATGGATGTGTGGAGAATTGATTTTGCGCGCGCGGCTTTAAAATTCTGTGAGTTGGATCGAGCAACTAGCGTTACTACAATTGATCTATTCGGACGAGACGTATTAGCATAATTTCGATTGAACTTCACTTCAGGTAAGTTCGTTTAATCGTACAATTTTTGTTTAATCAAAAAAATTCTTGGACTGCAATCTTTTTAAAATGAAAATTAAGTTCGTTTTAGGGTTATCATTTTGAGAAATTCTATTTCTAACCATTGAAAAATAAAACAGGGTTGTTTCCCAAAGCATGCGATCGGAATTAGTACACCGAAACGGTGCGGAGTGTGCATGCGTGATTATTATTTTTTTGGGCACACTTTTCCAACCCTTTAAAAAATTCAACAAAAATATATTTTATGTAGGATATTCTAAGGAATATTCAGGTAAAATATGGATTTGGCAGAAATATTATTATTATACATGCGGCGCCAGAATTCATAAGCTTATTCCGCTAGGCTCTTTATGTATTTACAAGAAAATTGAACCACTTTGTTGAAAATTTGTTGTTTCATGGTTAGAAATTTATATTTTTTCGTTAAAGGCAATGAAAGTGTATTTTTAAAAATTCGTCAGTTTGCCTTGACAATTGTACAGTTCGATGGAAAATTCAACTGTTTAGTCATTTTTAGTTTTTCAATCTAATTATTTGATAGAAACTTTATGTATTTTGTAAATTTTGTTAAAAAATGCAACTGTTTGGTTAAGCTGCTTTCTTCATTCATTATTATAACAGTGAGATTGTACCAAATTCCCCCTTACCCAATTCATCGTACTTAATTTTGAGATAAATGCTCAATTTACAAAAAAATGTGAGAAAAGCTACCTCAGGGTTCCCATCCAGTTCCTTATCCCAGCTTGCGGGGCGTCTATTGTTTCGGCCGAGTCGAGCGCTGGCGGTACAGTCTTCTTCAACAACGCACTGCGAACCCTACTGAACCCTATTGAACATTGAATAGTTACAAATTTCTTTTTTTTTCTTTTGATACTTAAATTATTTGTAACTAAAAATATATAAAAAATATTAAATTTTAAACCAGAAGATTAATTTACTTAAAAAAAGACGAATTTTCAATATAATTCGAAAATTATCAACCAAGCAGTTGAATTTTCAACTAAGCAAGATGAATAATTATACAAAAAGTTTAATTTTCTATCTAGAAAAAACTAATTTTTTAACAAAATTTAAAAAGAATTTAAAAAGAAATTCTTGAATTTGTTTTAAAAATTCGTTTTCTTCCTGTTTTTAATTTTGCCTGGTACTAAAAATGTTTTTAATACGAATGATATTCAGCTTTTCCGTCTTTTATTTTAACACTGGATAATGAAGGTGTATAATTATTTTCTCCTTCCTGTCGCATTTCGTTATTTTTAATAAAATAGAAATCATACTTTTTCGTTAAGTGATTTTACGTGACATTATTTTCTTTCAAAAAACGATACAGTTAAAGTAATTGAATAGACTAACCATAATTCAAGAAAACAAATTTAGCGCGGGTTGAATAATGAAAGAACAAATTAAGAATTAAATTTAAACAATAACAAATAAAATAATTCAAATTAATTAAATTTGTATAACATTAAAAGTATAAATTGTCAGAAAATGCAGAATAAGTGACTTTGCGATTTGTATCACATTATAAGAATAAATTGTCAGAAAATGCTAACTAAGTGGCTTTGCAATTTATATCACATTATAAGAATAAATTTTCAATTTTAAGTACCTTTTCGTTTTTTTTTATTTAAAAAAAAAAAAAACGAATAATACCCACATTCAATTTGCTTGAATGGGGCAATATTTGATCAAAAATTGAACAAACGTGGGCTTTGAACAGCAGTGAAAGCAATACATATTCGAGCAAATATCGTTCCACTTCGTGGAATTGAAAATATTCCAACGAACTCACCAATTTTCGATCCAAACACGTCCGTAGCGTGGAGTGCACGCAAACGATAAGATATTGATCGCACTTGCGGTCACAGATTCAAAGGAAAATTTATCGTAAACTTTCAATTACGTAACCGATATTTGAACGAATATTGACCCACCGTGTTTGTTGGGAAGGAAAATAAAAATAATAAATTTTCATTTGTTTATTCATTTCACTAAATACGACATACTTATTTCACAGAATACATCAATGGATTGCGAAAATCCTGAAACGTATAAAAATTCTCTTTCAGCATGGACATGCGACTCCAAAACAAAGGAACTCGAGTGATTATGAAATCAACAATGCATTCCAAGAGGATGGATGTAAGCCTCCGCTGTCGGCTGTGAATGAGCAATCGACATCATGCAATATTTCAAGTACAAGAAATGAAATGCTATTCACAAACAGTAAAATGCCAGCTGCGAGATCTGAAGAGTCACTTACAAGTAGTAATATTATATTCACTACTCATCAATTGTTTTTAGAAACAAGACACATTGAGAAAGAGAAAATGGATGATGTGGAAGAAGAAACTGTTTCTGTAAACGTGGAATCAATAAGAACAGCTTTCATATTCAATATCCATTTGAAATTGACTGGAAAATTAATTGCTACCTCGGCGGACCGAAGGAACCGAATGGAGCCTCTACAAAGTAACCGTAAAGACCCCATTCGGGTCCTTTTAAAAAAAGTTGAAAAAACAGTAAAATCAACTTTTAAGTTGTTCAAATTCGGATTTTGCGTTAAAATTCCGAATGGGGTCTTTACGGGTACTTTGTAGAGGCTCCATTCGGTTTCTTCGGTCCGCCAGGGTAATTACTCCAAAAAATTTGTTTTGTAAGAAAGTGTTATGTAATACTTAAATAAACCCATATTCATAATTTCTTGAGGTCATATGATATTTACGTAATTCGATTCCTACCTTACTGACATTTTTTTCGCAACAACTTACGTTCATACGAGTTCATATATTGAGATTTCCATTTGGGTAAATAAATAAAAGATACTGAAGAACGTTTATATGCTTCTAAATTTGTTGAATTACAAAAGAAAATTCAAAACATTATTTTAAAAAATTGTGGTAATTTTACAAATTTAGGAGCATACAAACGTTCTTTAGGCCCTTTTATTTAATTTCCTACAAAGGAAACACGGTACCTCAATTCATGTGAACATAAATTGTTGCGAAAATATGTCGTCATAGTAGGAATCCTACTACGTAAGTATAACGTGGATTTAAGAGTTTAAGGGAGTTAATTTTCTGATCCTTTATATAATGAAGTATTGTTTTAAAAATTATTATTTCGATCTTCATTACTTGTGAAGAAACGTCTGGCTAATTGTTTAAACGAATTTATAATTTGAACAATAATTGGTAATTCAATTAGACGCAATAATTGTCAAATTGTTCTTTAAATTATATTCTGAAAATATTTCAAAGAATAACCTTTGAAAAATCTTCTGTCAAGAACACTGAAGATGGCCACTAAGGGGGGAAAGCGGGAATTAGGTTGGATTATTTGCACCAGAAATTTTTGTAGAATTTTCGATAAAAAAATATAACTTTTTGACGAAACAGTTAAAATCTAACAGAATAATTACTTTTTAAACTAAATAGTAGATTTTTTAACAAAAAGAGATGAATTCTGGCCCAAAAATACAATAGCGGTCTTTTCAAATAAAAGGAATTAACTTTCAACCATCAAAGATTACTTTTTAACACAGGATGGCCATTCGACCAAGAAATGACGGGGCATTTTTAATGTCTGTGAAAAATCGGGAAGTTATCGGGAATTTTCAGATTTTGTATTAAAAGCCGCTTCGAATGGTTTGAAAAGTCGCCAATCGGGATTAATTAAAATATTTTTAATATTTAATGAGTTCAAAACCTGTAATACCGTTTCTTTTCAAGGTCGTCAAATCAAAGAAAGAACCTTCACTACAATACATCAATAATATCTTTAAAATTGCTTTGGATGCAGTCAATTATCTCAGACTAAAAACCACAAATTTCTTCTTTCAGCTTCGAGAATTTGTGACCTAATTCATATATTAAAATTTTCTTCTTAAACTCTACCGATGTTCATTGCCTTTTCCCCGGAAAATTGGTTAAAAGTTCAAACCAACATTGTTTACCAATTTTTTGTTGAATTTGTCTTGTATTGAGAATAATACATTTTAATTTTATATTGTGTTGTTAAATTTAATATAAGATTCTATATTTAAAACGTTACAAGTTTAAAAAGTGAAAAATTGCTCAGGAAAAAGTCAAGGAATTTTGAAAATGAACTTTCGCGGTCCCTCTGGAAAAAATATAGTACACCTATTCATTTCATTTTAATAGTATTTATGCCCAAAGAAAAAATGTTGTATTTTTGTTAAAAAAGTGTTAAAATTGAACTATTTCTGAGTACATTATGTTTTCCTAAGTGGGAGAAATACGTTTTGAAAAATTGGTTTAAAAACAAAGTATTTATCATCGAGAAATTCTGCGTCTTCAGGTTGATTGGCGGCGATTTGATTCTGCCTGACTTGAAATGGATCTATTCAAATATTAAAAGATTTTAAAACCATTGTGAGGGCGTCTAGTGGAGTAGGAAAACGGGAATGCCGAGAATTTTTTTTCTTTTGTCGCAAAATCTACTTTTTTCTACCTCATCTTCTTTTTTCCTTAGTGGACAATCAGAAAGAGGAAAATCTGATGACCACACTTATCATATATGATACAATGAAAGTTTTTCAGTGATTTTATCAGTTCTTTTATTGTTGATTATCTAAAAGTTACATTGTTTTATTTTGAAAAGGTTGAAACCTAAACCTTAAAAAGTTAGAAAAAATCGAAGACAACTCATCTTTAGAGAAGTAATCATAAAAATCAAATGCGATTTTATACAAATTTACATTTATAATTATTTCACGAATGTCTTTAAATTTTTATATGTATATTATGTAATGTATATTACTGTCGAAAAAATGAACGGATCAAATAGATCTTAGGCATACTTTTTTTAGGTCCCAAAAGAAAGGACGAGTTCGTTAACTAGCTATTTTAGATAAAAATTCAAAAAGTGAACGCATTTTGAAAATTTTTTAGACGACTTTTTTCTGAATTTGAAAATTCTTTGTACGGACGATATGAAAAAAAATCAAGAAAGAAAAATATTGCTCTTTGAAAGCCCTACAAGATTATCATAATAATTTTTTGGATTATCTTGGAAAAAGAAAAATTCAAATTTTGATTGGCCAAAAAATAATAAAAAATCAAAATTCCGTTTTGTGGTCAAACTATGCAGGATCACGGAACCTTACCACATCGTATGTCCATGTCCATTTCCCTTTCGTTGCAGGCGTGACTCACTCGGTGGGAAAGGGAATAATGTGAGGAAAGGATATACAATTTTTAGATTGATCTAGAATTCTCGTCATATTTATGTAAATAACACGTTCGTTCCGCAACACTGCTCCGACCTAGGCTGCTGATCAAGCTCTCTAGCAATCACCCCAAGTGAAGATCCACACAAAGTCGTCATGTGAGGTTCCACACTTGGGTCCATTAGTATCCAAGGTCTTTTGTTTCAGGCGTCATTCACTCTACTGACACTCTTTTTATTAACTATTTGTCGTCATATTTTTCTGTCCTGACATACTACTCTAGCTTCTTTTATATCCATGCATTTTTCAATGCAGGCTCTGGTGTTTCTGTGGCTTCTTATATCTCTTCTAACTAGAGTCTCATTCACACATTCTAACCATTCTTTTCGCGGTCTAGAATGGTTAGAATGTGTGAACATCGTATGATCTGACGATGTCTTTACGATATTTGTAAGACGCCGTAACGGCATGGACATAGGATGCCGTGAAGTCGTCACGATGTAGTAAGGACATCGCCAAATTTTGTGACCTCTGGGAACGATTACCATAAAATATTTTGTGGCAAATTATTTAAAATCAAGGTTTCTTCGAATTTGTATTCCTCTTAATTGTCTGAAATGCTGCAAATATTCTGAAGAAAAATATATGTATGGTAAAATTTGGTAAAATATAAGAATTTACATTTTTATAAACTAATAGAATAAAACTAGATAACCAACAACCAACATTTTCACCAATAATGAACTTTTTTCAAAACAAAAGTTCTTAAAAAATCAATAAATAAATATAGGCAGAACCTAATAATTACGACATCTTACAGGCATTTGAAATTATCATTAGTCTGGAAGATGTCGTGATTATTAGGTTCTGCCTATGTGTATTTATAATTTTAAATTTTCTTAGGCGTAAAAAAAGAAAAAATATTCTTTTTAACACACTTAAAAATCAAATACATATTGCGTTAAAAGAATTTGTTCGAAATTTCATTTCAATTACATTAAGAAATGGATGGGTAATTGAAATCCAAATAACTGACTCTCTATATGCTTATCTCCCAACTTAACACATAAGTTCTCTCTACACCGCACACCCTCTCAGCACAGAATGGTTGTGGCCCCTCAGGCCGTCGCACAGTGGTCTGGAATAGGAATTTACTGTTCATAATCGCCCACAGGTCGTATTTCTTAACCGATTTAAAATTTTTTTTTATAAATGCACAGCAATTAATTTTTAAGAGAATTGTGGTTTGCTTTTTTTAAATTTTTTTTCACAGAGCAACAATATATAAACAAATATATTGACAAAATTGACCATTTTAGCTTTGGGAATTATTATCTCAAGAAAAAATACAGATAGAAACTCACTATCGGTCGGAATTATTGCACATGCATTCATAGAACATAATTAATTTTAATAATATTTAACTTAATTATTATAAACAATTTTTATAAACAAATTCTTATTAGTGTTTTTTTATCATAGATAAAATCGTTTACTTCACGCTAGTTGCTAATATTTTTCATAAGAGCCATAATTTGTATACTTTAAGCTTTATCAAACATAAGCAATATAGATTGTTTATAACAATTTAGTTAAAAAAGACTCCTAATCGGCCGTTTCCTCGTAGAAAAAATGTTTTGCTCTTTAATAATTATTAAAGTGACATTTATTGCGTTGACTAACCAACGAAATTCAATAAAGAATAATTTATATGATTGTTATAAACAATTTTTTTAACAAAACTATGATTTATTTTTTTACATGCGAAAAGGACGATTTTCTACTGAAATTATCCGACAATAAACTAACAGTGATTCCAAAATTAGATATGGGACATTAAGTAATAATTTGCGTAATTCTTAATAACAATTTTAAAACAATGCGTGACAATTTGCGATTGGTCGTAGAAAAAAGTTATTTTTTCTTCAATCATTTTTGTGATAATCTTATTTGAATCAATGAAAAAATTGATACTTATAATAATAATGAGATTATTATAAAAAACTTGAAATAAATAAATTACGATTCAGATCTCGAATCACTTTTAGATTTGAATTGTTTTATTAGTTTATCGAGTTCTTGATCAAGTTCAACTTCAACTTTTTCCAATTCAGGTTTCAAGGATGCAATGAAAAGATCTGAGGACTCAAGGAGTTTGTGAATTAGGTCGTGCATAGTATGCAATCGAGAGATTTTTCGTGTGTTGAACTGTCGAATGTACTTGATATCCTTGTTCCTGGCTTCAGAAGCTTCTTCGGAATACATGCCAATTGGCAGCATAAAATTTTCCATAACTTTTCCCCCATGTAGCAGTATTTTATGAACTGAAGAAGGCATGTAGTACCATAAATATAAGCTCACATACAGTTTCGCTGTCCTAAAAGCATACTCGTTGAAAAAGAGAGGAGAAATTTTTCTGCTACTAACTAACATTTGTAGTATGTTTCTTAACATTTTAATGAGTACTTTATTTACTCCAATTATTTCTGACACTTGATCAACATTTGAGAAAAACCTAAGAGCCTTATTACCACAATTAGAGTTGCTAGATGCTTGACTTGGTTGATCAATTATTAACCCCATCTTCTTTTGAAATTCGTTGCAAATTCTTTTCTTAGCTTCTTTCATTGTTTCTTTATCCTCTTTCTTGCATATGCTTTATTTGCAGACTTGTAATCGATAAGCAGTACGTAGTATACACTCCATGAACCTAATCCAGGCATGGAAAGTAGAAAGACCAAATTCTAAGCTGGATACAATTTCTTCCTTTTGCTTTACACGCTTTAGATCATTCATTTGTGATGGTGTCGCTTTGCAAATGTAGCAAGTAGAAGGTGATGGAATATCAGTGAGAGCTGTACAAACTTTTCCATCCAACATAGTTAGCTTCATTTCTCTTGTCACTATATACACACCATTAGCCGTAGTAATTGTTGTGGGTCTAAGCTTCTGAACTTGTGTCTTAATATTTCTGATTTCCGATTTCGTTAATTCCTTTGTTTCCTTTGCATATTTAATCATGATAGGTATACAAAATTTTGGCGAGGAACTATGAGGATTCATCCAAACTGTTTCTCCCGTGTGCTTTACCCTCAACCATATTGGCACCATTGATGCTGTGAAAAATGAGTCATCGGTCAAATCGTTGTTATTAAACTTCTGATTGTATTTTGCATCAGTTGACAGTCCATTGATGCCATATTTAATTTCAAAGTCTAAATAAGTGATCTTTAATCTATTCTCTGAAATCGGAAGGCATAAATTCGGATCTTTAAAAAGGCGTTGAATAATGTGATCAATAAGAGACTGAATCTCAACCATGGCTCCTTCTTCCGATATTCGAATAATTGAAGGATAACAATCTTTTTAAATCTCTAATACATTCACATATGAAGGATAAATGTCAGCCTTTCTTTCTTTGGCCTGTAAGTGAATAGTATTATATTGATACTGTGATAGTCTGACCTGTTGCATTAAAGTTAAAGCTTCTTCTGAAGAGTATGGGAGATATGATTCAAAGTCAGATTTACCTGAAATGTTTAAATTTTCAGTATCGTCAGAATTCAAAATAACGACTATGGCATTTGCAATTTTTCTTTTCCACTCTTTCGTAAACTTCGCAAAAATGCATCCTGTATCTCGGCAACCGTAAAATTCTCTTCAATGGACATTAATTTTCGTCTCCTTGTCGCAGCAGAAGCATCTTCGAATTTTGTATCTGAACTTTTTCTTCCTCCTTTTGATTTTATCCCAGAAAAAGTAACAACGAAGTCAGTTTTTAGCGACTTTTCGAACCTCTTTTCAAACTGACTTTTTATACTTAAACATTCTTTCCATTTTTTCTGAAATATAGGTAAAAAATACAAATTCAAATGATTAGCTACTATTTCTAGATGCCCAGGATCAAGATTATATTCAGTTTGCATGAAACTTAAGAAACCTTGCACGTCAGTACTCTCATTGGCAATAAGAAAATCACAAAGGACCTTCTTACCTACCTTGCGAGTATCCATTTTTTAATAGAAATAATAATACAAACAATTGAAATGTACAAACCTGCAGAAGATATTTTAAAATGACGCCAAAAGAAAAGGATATAAAGATAATTTCAACGCAGCCTCTCTCAGTTATATAAACGAAAATTATAATTTCTCTTGCGAGAGCGCGTGCGAGAGATACCCACCTAGCGGTGAACCTGGAACTGTACTTTTTAGTTGAGAGTCACTTGTTCTTCATTTCGTTTTCATGAAGTTACGTACAAAACAAATGAAATATAAGTGACTTATGAACACGCAGAAAAGCGTTATTGTACCTTATTTTCACTTTTTCATCATTTATTTTTCAGGAAGGTGCATAAAACAAATGAAAGATAGGTGACTTTTAAAAACGAAAGTACAGCGTTATTGCTATGGACAGTTTGCTACAGAAATTGGCATTAACAATAACGCAAATTATTATTTAATGTCCCATATCCAATTTTGGAATCACTGTTAGTTTATTGTCGGATAATTTCAGTGGAAGACCGTCCTTTTTGCATGTAAAAAAAAATAAGTCATTGTTTTGTTGAAAAAATTGTTTATAACAATCATATAAATTATTTTTTATTTAATTTCGTTGGTTAGTCACCGCAATAAATGTCACTCTAATAATTATTGAAGAAAAAAAAAATTTTTTCTACGAAGAAACGACCGACTAGGAGACTTGTTTAACTAAATTGTTATAAACAATCTATATTGTTTATGTTTGGTAAAGCTCAAAGTATATAAATGGCTTTAAAGACAATTGTGAATCATTTTTGTTCAGAAAAATCAATCCAGCTATGAGAAAAACTCGTTTATAAAGAATTTGTTTATAGAAATTGTTTATAATAATTAAGTTAAATATTATTAAAATTAATTATGTTCTATGAATGCATGTGCAATGATTCCGGGTGATAGTGAGTTTCCATCTGTATTTTTTCTTGAGATAAAAATTCACAAAGCTAAAATGGTCAATTTTGTCACTAGCAAACCACAGTTCTCTTAAAAATTAATTGCTGAGCATTTCTAAAAAAAAACTTTTAAATCGGTTAAAAAACACGACCTGTGGGCGATTATGAACAGTAAATTCCTATTCCAGACCACTGTGCGTCGTCTTGCCGGACAGAATTCTTTTTTTTTTGTATGAAAACTTTTTGTCTTATTCAGTTTTCAGATATCTCGAGAGCAAGTGTACATGCATTCTTTAAGGCCAGGTGATGACCCTAGTAAAACTGCCTAATAGGTTATCAATAGAAACTGTTTAAAACCATATAGGATGCAGATAGTTTTCTATGTGGTCTCGCGTGGTTCTTAAGAGCCTTTCTATTTGAATATGGGTTCTAATGGCTTGTATTCGACAATTATACGGCTACTGGGACCAAAATTAACTTGAGTTTATTTTCCTAATAGGCTCTATTAGGCACTGATGTACTTTTAAAACACGACTGGAAATATTACAAAACACAAGATTCTTCTCTATGTGGCTCTATGAGGTTTTTAATGGTCAAATGGAATTCTATTTATTAAATAAAAATTCGAAGATTTGCATTGAAAGTGGCCCTAAAAGGAATTTAATAGGTTCTGCTTTCTTACGAATGCCAAAAGTTTAAAATTGCTGTTCTAAGAGGTTTTATTAGGACTCGTAATCGGATTAAAGTTAATCGGACATTAAAACTCAAAATAATGTTTTCAAAGTGGCTCTACGAGACACTGATTAGGTACTGCTTTTTAACGAATAAAACAAGTTTAAAATTGCTGTTCTAAGAGGTCTTATCAGGATTTCTTATGCCAAATCCTAATCAAATCCACTTCACAAGTCACTCCGGGCCAGATAAATACCAGTCAAAAAACAAGTAGACATCCTCTTAGGTACCACTCAGGACCCAATAGTTAATGCATTACAAATTCCACATAAACACACATTAGAGCCTAGTCAGATCCATATCAAAAGTTCTTACGCTCTCAATAGATGGCAAATAGAAACCGAAGACAAAATCCGTTTAGATGCCATTTAGGACCCGATAAGTAATGCGTTGCGAGTACCGAGTACACAACACATCAGATCCTAATCGAAGCCACTTCCAGATAACCCGGTAACAAGCGTTGAATTCAAGCCGGAAAAGCAGAGTTTTGTAGGGAAAAGCGATAGCAGTAAGGGTGCTGACGGTAGCGGAGATGAAAATGAAGTGTCTATGAAAGAAGAAAGACTAAAGGAAATTCGAGAAGTGATGATAGAGTTAATGGGGATTTATGAAGAAAAGCAGGGGAAATAGGGAAGAGGAATTAAAGAAGGAAATTAGGCGGGAAATGGCTGAAGTTAAGAAAGAAATAAAAAAATGGGAAGCAATCAGGGAAAAATTAGAAAAGATGATGGAGTCATTGGAGCAAAAGCTAGAGAAGCAGGAGAAAGTTAATAATACAAAGGTAGAGGAGATGAGAGATAGGATGAAGAAACTTGAAAGCTCAAACGGGGATTGTGGTGGGGGCGAGAGTGAGAATAAGGAGATAGAAAGGCTGAGAAAAATAGAACAAAGAATAGAAAGGAAAGACAGGGAAGAAATAAAATTAAATATGGTGATAAAGGGTATAAGATTAGAGGGGAAGGAGCTGAAGGAAGGGATGGACGAAGTACTAAAGAGGATTGATGCTAAGGTAGAAATAGAAGAAATGCGAAATGTAGGAAGGGAAGTGAGAAGAGAGGAGATAATGGTACTGGTGAAACTAAAGAAATGGGAACATAAGAGGGAGGTGATGACAAAGAAGAGGTTACTATATGGTGGTCCAGAGAGAATAGAGGATAATTTGACATGGGTAGAAAGGAAGATGCAGTATAAATTAAGGAAAATAGCGGAAGAGGAAAGAAAAGCGGGAAAGAGAACATGGGTTAAGTATGGGAGAATTCAGATAGATGGAGTATGGTGGGATTGGGATGAAGAAAGGGAAAAGATAGTAAGAAATGAGGTGCAGGGTAACTAGAAGAGGAAGAAACGGTAGATAGGAAAATAAGAAATAGTAAGAAGGAAAAAAAGATGAGAAACAAAAGTAGGGAAGAATGAAAGATTTGTTACTGGAATATAGCAGGATTGGAGAGAAAGGATAAGGAATTTATGAGAAATTTGACTCAATGGGATGTAGTCATGATGATGGAGACGTGGCTAGATGAAAAGGGATAGGAAAGAGTAAGGGGAAGGTTACCTAGAGGTTACAAATGGCAAGTGCAAACAGCAAGAGGAAGAATAAAAAGGGCAGAGCAATGGGAGGAATGGTGATGGGAGTAAGGAATGAATGTATAACAGTTAAAGATAAGAAAGACAAGAATAAACAAAAAGAAGGAATAATAGTAGCAGAGGCTATGATGGGAGGAGAGAAGTGGAAGGTAGTGGGGATTTATGTGAACGGTGATATGCCGGAAAAAGCAGAGGAGATTAAAGAAATGATTGAAGAAAATGAAGAAGAGATT
This sequence comes from Belonocnema kinseyi, assembly GCF_010883055.1. NCBI lineage: Eukaryota > Metazoa > Arthropoda > Insecta > Hymenoptera > Cynipidae > Belonocnema > Belonocnema kinseyi. Next base: position 16,892,674 of record NC_046665.1, on the reverse strand, counting down.
AGGATAATAGCTAGGAATTTCAAAGCGAGAACAGGAGACAGAGGAGGGAGGGAATGTGGAGAAGAGAGAGAAAGAAAATCCAAAGATAAGGTACTAAATAGGGAGCGAAAAAAGTTGTTGAAGAACTTGAAAGAGTTGGGATGATATATCTTAAACGGAAATATAGAACAGGATGAAAAAGGAATATATACATGCTCAGGAAGTGAAAGGGGAACGGTAATTGATTATGTTGATATGGGAGGACGAGGTAAGAGAGAAGGTTGAGAAACTAGACGTAGGAGAATATATTGATTCGGATCACTTTCCCTTATTAGTGACATTAAAGGGACAAAAAAGCAATAGCAAAATGAACAAAAGGGGAGCAAATGTAAAAAGTGTAGGAAAAGGGGATTGGACAAGGGAAGGAAAAGAACAGCTTAGAGAAAAAATAAGAAATATCAAAATGGTAGTGGGAAATGTGGACGAAGAGATGGGAAAAATGATAGGAGAAATAAAAATGAGATTAGAGCTCATAAACGAAAATGAACTTAGTAAAGGGGGGAATAGAAGTGAGTGGGATGAGGAATGCAAAGAAAAAAAAGGAGGTCAGAAAGGAATTAAGAAAGTGGAGAAAAGAAAAAAGTAATGGGGAAGAATATAGAAAAAAAAAAGAAAGAGTATACTGAGTTGTGTTATCAAAAGAAAGAGGAAGAGAATAAAAGGTTTGGGGAAGAGGCGGAGAAGGCTAGGATGGAAGAAGAGGTATGGAAGGTAGTAAATAGAGAAAGAAAGGGATGTACTGGAAAAAAGAAGAGTACAGAAAGTGTAGAATATGTGAATGGGAGGAGGAAACATGGGAGCATGTATGGGAAGGATATAGGAGAGGAATGGAAGATAAAGGAAGCTGGCAAGAAAATGTGGTTAAGATTCTAGGGGAAGATGGATTAGGAGAAGAATGGATGAAGGAGTTGGAGGGTTCTAGAGGAGCGAATGAGGGAGAATGAAAGAATGCGTGTGAAAAATGTAAATGGAGGTATAAAAAAGTGAAAGAAAAAGGAAACGGAAGTCGCTTAGATTAGAAGCGTGATAATTGTAAGTAATGGTAAAGTGAAAGGTAAGTAGACTAAGATGCGTTTGCGTTCTCATGCTCTTTTTCTCGCTTGCACTCTCGCTTTCGTTCGCTCGCGCACTCGCTTGCTAATAAGTCCTAAATTGCGCAATCGCAGGAAATAGAAATAAGGAACTAGATATAAGACTTTATGTAAATAGTTGTAAATAATTGTATGCATAGAAAGGATAAGATTGTAAAAAAATATAGATATAAACGGAAAGATTGTAAGGAATGGAAGTCATGCAAACCCTTAGGGGACACATTATGAATGAAGAAGAAAAAATACAGAAAATTCTTGACTTCAAACAACTAAAGACAGTAACGGATATACGATATTTTCTTGGGTTAACCGGATACTATCAAAAATTCATCAAAAATTTCTCTACGGTTGCTAAACCCTATACAACATTAACACAAAAAGAAGTACCATACAATTGGACATCAAACATTGTTAACTCAAATGCCTTACGAAATACACACCTTAGTTTAGAAAACGCCGAGAATATTTTAGAAAAAATTTTAAATCACCATCGAATTCGAACTTGGAAGGAAAATGCTTTTGAATGGTTACAATATTTCGGATATACATCCCTAGGTATAATCACATTCATGACTATGCACAAAATAGGACTATTCAATGCCATAATCGACATTTTAAAACATCTGGTATAGTAGGAAACTGCTATACAAATTGAAATTTTGGAAACAAGGCTAATACTGTATACCGACAAGAAGCGGTTCCAATAATTAATACTAATATTTCAGTACCAAAAAAAATTACACCAAGATCTTTAAAATTTTGAAGTATTTGAGAGACCAAAAATAATGTAAAAAAGGGGCTGTACCATAGCTATAAGATTGCGTCATCTCCTGTGTATAAATAGGAGGCACTCAAGAGCCTCCGGCAGTTCTCATCTTAACTCTATGTTATAAACATCTGAATAAATTATAGTGATATCTCGAAAAGAGATATCACTCCTTTTTAAAAATACAATTGAGCAATTTTCACCATAACAACACATTCGAATTTTTTTGGTGAAAATTAATCTTCTCTACAAAAAATTTAACTATTCCATTTTCGATTGAAAATTTATCTTCTTTCTTAGTATAGAAACTTACACTATTTGTTTGATAATTTTTTTTTGTGATCAACAAACCCTTTTGGTTAAAATAGCATTGTTGTGGTTGAATATTGAACCATTGGGTTGAACGTGGGTCTGTTTTGTTAAAAATTCATGTTTTGAGCTTCATCCCTTTAGTTGATATTAATTAATCTCTTTGCTTAAAAATGTAACTATCCAGTTTGAAACAAAATAGCGCATTTTCTTCTGTCTTTTTTTAATCGTCTCGTCGTTACTTAATGCATCTAATGCAGAATATTGAAATTAAATCCCTTAATGTTTTAATCATTTTTTATTTCTCTCAACTGACTCTTATATCTAAAAATAGGAAGGTTTACTGAGGCATGACAAGCACTCAATCAAATCCTGAACTCGATGCTGGGTTATACGATGTTTAAAGTATCGTCGGAGAAATAACACTCTAGTTTCATTTGGAAACGACCGGCCCCGATTTCCTTTCACCATGGGTACACTCAATTATAGCGCTTCCTCATACTTGAAAGTTAGCCCATGTATTACTCAAACAAGCTTTTCTGCTGCAATTCTGAAACGGTTTGACTTCATATTCGAATCACAGAATATAAATATCTAAATACAGAAAGAAACAGCGAGGTTTTTTCGAAAAACGGTCTGTTTCTCTTTTTGTTCCAATTAACTGAAAATTGATGCATTCTTTGCGCCTGGGAAGTGGTAAACCGCCATCATGAGTGTAGTCAGGGTGAACGGAGTATTGGGGCCTATGTCTCGCTATGAAACTGCAGATGCCCGGTAGAAAGGCTTCCATTAAAATGTATTGAAAAATTTCATTCATTCAGTGGTAACGTGAGAAATATTGAATACTTCTGGATCCCGTTTTTGTCCTCCCGTTTTGAATATCTACGGCAGTTGATGTTAGCCCTCAAATTGAATCCCTTTCCGTACCTAGCCAAAGATATTATAAACGTAGATGCGGTACGGGGCGTCGGAGTGGAGAATTATATACATAGGACATCACATTTTCTACCCTATCGAGGTGCTGCCCTCATCGTACTACGAAGACGAATTCTTGTTTTCTCATTCTTCGTAAAATATGACGGTAAAACAGTAGAAAATTTTTTTGAGGTTAGAAAAGTTTAACATGTATGTAGCGCTGAATTTTTTCAGATCTGAAGCTTGATCCAGGTTTTCGGTACAGTCTTTTTTTAATTATAAAAAAAAATGTTCTCGTAAAATCATATTTTTAATTAAAAAAAAAAGTATTATAGAAAGACATTTCAAGATAAACAAGTGCTGAAAGCATTTTTCTTTGACAATTTTTTTTTTAATTGAAATAATCAAACATTTACACCAAAGAAACAACTTTTTTAATGTTTAAAGTATTTAAACATTATTGTTTAAATTTAAAATAATAATTAAAACAAAATATATTTCTGGATAAGATATTTTGGTTGAAAATGTATATAGTATTTTTTAAATCACAAAAGTTCTTCTGAAAAATCGAAATGTTAATTAAAAAACACGTGTTTTTATATATTAATTTGCCGGGAATTTTATTTTTCGGGATATTTCAGCCGTCCCCATAGAATTACAAAAAATTTGCTCTAATTATAATTTCGGCGCTCGACCTTGTTGATTTTTTCCTACAGTATTATTTTAAAAAAATGTGTATGGAAATTTTTGACATCACAAAGTTAAAGAGAATCTCAATTAAAAATTTTAAAATTCGCTGTACATCCAATTTTTATTCTTGGGTCTTGGCAATTTTTTTCTAATCCATTTCAGTGACTGGTAAACACGGGTGATTTTCTCTTAGAAAATAAGTGATTAAAATTTGAAAAAATTGAGTAGGCTTTTTTGACATCTAGGTATGTAAAAAAGGTAAACTGAAGAAAATTTAAAAAATAATTTGCGAACTATTTATACTCTCTTAAGATACCAATACAATTTACATAACACTAATTGTAAAATTTGCAAATTTTTAGACCTTCAGTTTAGGAACTTGAATTTTAACGTTAAAATTGCTTCATTTTCAGAATACAGCCTTATTGTTTGAATTTTCAGAATTTTTCGAAATTTTTCGAAATTGTTAAAAGGCGGAAAAGTTTGAATTTAAAATTTAAAAATGCGAAAATACACCATTTTCCATGTTCATTTGCAATCCAGCGAGTCACTTTCTTTCGCTTCTTTTGAAAGTCGATCCTTTGCTTTCAGTTTTCTTTTTGAACTATACCTTGAATTCAACGCATTTCAAATTTTTAAAAACTTTTTTTAAACAATTTTGGTTGTGATTTCTTAATAAAAGAATAAGTGCTATTTAGTCTCCAGAACAGCAATTTGAAAAATATTTAAAGCCTTAATAATTTAGACATTTTAAATTTGTAGTCTTCAGAATATATTGAATAATTTCAAATTTAAAGCTATTTAAATATTTCTTCTGAATTTTTTAATGGAAAGTATTCGATAATTTTAGATTGAAACCTCTCAAATTATCTAGTTACAAATTAAAATCATAAAACTTCAAGTTTCATTTATTTTTTGATAATTCGCCCCCCCCCCCCACGATTTTTTTTTTGTAAGAAAATAACACCTGATTTTTGTAAAAATTAACAAATATATATTAAAGGTTCACTCAAGGTCATGTTTGTTTAAAAAGCTTGTTCCTAAATAAATTAACTCTTATTGTTTCCGATTTCATTCTGTCACTCAGGGCAATTTTTTGTGAAAAATATTGATTTAAAAAGAATACTTGTCAAACAATAGAATGGATTTCTTCGCCCGAGATGCAATCGTAAATTGTACTATAGTAAAAACAACTGGAAAAATTTAGACGAAAGCTAAATTTGGTAAAGAAAACAAACCTTTGTCGACCTATAAATACTAATTTTATTCCCCGAAAGATTTTTAAAAAATCTCTTCGAAACACTTTTATTGCAAATATTTAATTGAAGAAAAATATTTGTTATAAAAATAAAAATAGTACAATTTTTACATACAATTCTTAAAATAAAAAAATCTGTGTCAAAGCACAATCCAATCCGACTATTATCTCGAAAGTTATCCGATATACAGACAACCACAACCACAATAACTGACGACGTAGACGCCAGAGAGACAGGCAGATACCGATGTAAAAAATTGTTTTTCTGACTCAAGGAGCCTCAAAACGTCGACATTTGATAAAATCCGAAAAAGTTATTTTTCATAAAAAACTAATATTTTCTCATTTTTGACGAGAATGTAGAAATTATCAACAAGATTTGTAGAAAATCTTTCAAAGAATAAAATTATTGTCCCGTAAGTTACAACCGAAAAATTACA
>NC_046665.1:16885084-16887066 GCF_010883055.1 Belonocnema kinseyi | reverse complement strand
AAGTTTTGCAAAGCTATAAATGTAAAAATGTTTTAATTGGCAATTTACTTTTAATCCAAATGGTTCTTGTCCAAGCTAAGTTTACCATCAGTGCGCCTCGAACGTGTGCCGAGAGTTGTTTACAGCGCTCCAAGTGGCTCTTGGCAAACTATATCGATTGGCGCTTTCTACGGGGAGCGGTGGGTAGAGGGGAAGTGACTTTTTTCGCCGGACGCGCCATCTATATTTATGGCGGGCAACTAAGCCCGTACCGCATCTACGTTTATAATATCTTTGACCTAGCGCTGACAATATTTTGCTGAATACCACAAAGCAACTAAGAATCAGAGAAATATTAATCCCTTTTAATTTAGCAAATTTCGCTACATTAATTTACTGTTTTTCAAATAATAATCAGGGAAAAAGCTTTTTAAGACATAGCGTCAGTTATCATACAATCCTACTAAATTTGGCCAATTTCATGCTTTTAGAGCGCCTTTTAATGCTTCAAATGAAAATGTGTTTTTAATGTGTTCGACGTTACGACTGACAGCTCCGATCGGCTTTAAAAGGGATTGAAATCTTATGATTTTCGGCGCCTAAGTAGAATTAAAAAACTAAGGACAGATACGGCATTCTTAGGGATTCAAATTTTCAAATACTTTTTAATGCCAGGCTTCTTACCGGGTGGTCTAGAGTGTTATTTTTTCGAACATACTTTAAACATCGTAAAAACTCGGATCGAGTCCAGGATTGACATTGAGGGCCTGTCATGCCTCACCCGACTTTCCTTATTCTAACTTTCCCAGAATTGGACATTGTTGAATCAGAAAAGTATAGAATTTCCATATATTTTATTTTCAAGGTTGACACTTGGCGGGGTATGCAATTCGCAGCCTTTTCTTGAGCAATTTTTTTCCACAATTTTCAGTTGAAAACTCTGTAATTATAGACATTCCTAGTTATTGTATTTTTTTCTTGAATCTTTATTTGTTCAAATACAACTGCTTGCGTCACAATGAATGTGTCCGGTAATAAGCGTAGAATAGAGAAAAATTAATCTTTTCAAATTTTAGCGCAAAAGTGAAGATTGTTCTGTTATTTTGAATGTGCGATTTTTTCATTTGTCTAAAATTCCATCATACGAATAAGATACCTCCGAAACTTATTCACTTCTATTTCCATAGCGACCGCCACACGGGTTTCTATTCTTCCAAAGAGAACGTGTTTTCAATATATTTAATTCCTTCTAATTGTACGGGTAACACACCTCCCAAAGATATTTTTTATTTTTCAGAAGTGGTCATATTTTTATTTAATGTCTTCTAATTAGTTCACAAAATATGTGTAATAAGTTGTTTTAATTACTTGATGCGAAATATAAGTTCTGAAATTTGAATTTTAACCAATTTAACTCTGCCTCTCAAGACTTAAAATTATTTAAATTCACACATTTGAATAGATTTCGTTCGTGCATTTTTTAAGAGTTGAAATAAGTTATTAAAATATAAATAAATATAAATTTGAATATTTTTCGAATTGATAAGTTATAAAAAGATGTAATAATAAAAAATAGATTAAATAAATGCTTTCGTTAAATTGTACTAAGTCGATTGAGAGGAATAGGATTTGCACTTTTTCTGTTCCCGTTGGGGGATTTTCAGACGGAGGAAAAATCGCGTATTCATAGTAATACAAATTCTTAATTTTTCTGAATTTAACGCTTATTATCGGGTTCTCTTGGTCAGATATGATTAAATATTTTGCTTTAAGATTCATATTTTCTGGTTCATATTCACTGATTTTTATTCGTAAAAATAAAATATTATTCTCAGAAAGCGTGAGTGCCTATTTTTTCGAGATGAGGACCGAGCCATGGAATTATAATATTGAACGACACAATGTGTACAGTTGATACCATGTTAAAATTTCACAAAAATTGTTAATATAATTCCAATCGATTTACAAGATAGAGTGTCTAGAAAATAAATCCATACTAATCA
>NC_046665.1:16851101-16885074 GCF_010883055.1 Belonocnema kinseyi | reverse complement strand
CCCGCAGCGCCCCATATATGACCCAAAAATAAAAAACTACATTTTTACGCTCATTATTGCTACTTTTTAGCAAATATCCGTCGTCTTTTTCATACAAATAATTACACAGGCCCACAAAAAAAAGTTCTTTGCACGAGACAAGTGACTAGGCTATCCTTATGGATTTTGAGCCGCTGAATCCGAATATGGCCTCAGAATTTCTTCTACACGTCTCAGTTTCCTCCTAGATGCAAAAAGTAGGGAAAAATTTAGAGATTTCTGTTCACACGGGCCATATAAAAATTTGCCTGCACGAGACAAGTGACTAGGCTACCCTTATGGATTTTGAGCTGCTGAATTCAAATCTGGCTTTAGAATCTACCTTACGCCTCTCAGTTTTCCCCTAGCTTATGTAATTCTAGGGAAATTGAAGGGCTTTCTCAGATTATATAGATTTACAAGAGAAAAAATAATAGAAGCCCAATATCCTTTACAGTTTTGCGTGCGAAACCAGTCACTCGTCCCGTGCAGACCACTATTTTTTGGTGGGCCTATGTGACCAGGAATTCCCTAGGCTTTTCCTTACACTTTGCATCTAGAGAAAAATTGGAATAAACCCGAAAAATGTGGGGTCCATATTCAGATTGAGCACGCAAACCTGCAAAGGATATGGCATTTTTTTTTCTCGTACAAATCTATATTGGGATCTGAAATACTTGAATACGCCACCTGGTGGCTGATTCGGAAAGCCCTAACCGTAGGTAAATTTTGACGATAAGTATACGCGAATATACGAAAATAATTTTTCTAAAGGATTTACGGTGTTTTTTACAGCAAAACAGGGATAAAAATAAAAAAGCGATAAATAGAAAGTTCCAAATAAAACAAATAAAACTTTACGAATGGAGTTTTGACCACGAAAATCGAAGAGCAAAGTATTTTGTTGTGTGTTTGGTTGCTCTTCTACTGCTCGAAAGCAAGAAACTGTTCGATTTTTCTGAAATGCAAATAAACTCCTGTTTAAAAAAAAATATGAAAAATGTTATTGTACATTTACAGCATTTACTGATAATATGGCTCCAGAAATAAAACAGAATAAAGTAAAAAATGCACGAAGTTTAAACGGATTTTCAAGCTTTTTCCACTGTCAATAAAATAGTTTGAAGAAAAAGTTATAATCATCGTCAAGTGTTTATCGTTTTTACTCTTCAATGATTTTTCAGCATTCCGAGTGGAAATAATCAAAGCAGGTTCTAAATAAAAATATTATTTGAGGTACAAATATATCAACCTAACCTCAAATCTGAAAAAAGTTACTGCTGATTTGTCATTTCAAGTTGATATAAATTAAATTTTGCATTGAAATGTCGATAGTTCATATTACATTTTAAATGTTTATGAGGGGAAAAATTGAAGAATTTATTATTTATACAAAAAGAGTTTTTAAATTTTAAGTCTGCAAACAGCATGTAATAATAGAAACTGAAGTTTCATTTTCCATCTCTTTTTCGCAAAATAGAAGGTGTCCTGCATGTAAAAATCTTTTTTCTTCTACGAAGTTTCTACATGCCTGTGTAGATTTTGTGAAATCACAAATTTGAGCTATTGTTACTTTTATTTTTAAGATTTAAGACAAATTTTCAATGTTTTCACATGAGTCTTATGAGACGTCTACCTACTGTCGCCGGCCATATTGCTTTTGCCGCTAGTGGTGGCCTCAAGATTTCAGATCCCAATAATATGAGAAAGACCATTAATTTCCCTAGAATTACCCAAGCTAGAGGAAATGAAAGGCACACTCTAGAATTTCTGTGTACAAATTAAGTCTCTATAATATCCATCTGTTTATTTTCGCATATACTGGTATTATCAAAATAACGTCCAGAATATTCCTAGGATTTTGCCTATTTTTTACATCTAGGGGAATTTCTATTTGGATTCAGCGGCTCAAAATCCATAAGGGTAGCCTAGTCACTTGTTTCGTGCTGGCCAATTTTTGTTATGTCCTGTGTGACCAGAAAATCCCTAGGCTTTGCTCTAGTTTTTCCGTAGATTTATCTTAGCTAGGGGAAACGGTAAGCACACTGGGGATTTTTTGTGTATGAATTCGATTTTAAGGAGTCACAACGCATAATAATATGATACCACCCGCGTGGAAAAGTTTCAATTGGTAAACCATGGCTCAACAATGGCAAAACAGTGGGGTGAGCATGCGGTGATCTTGGGTTAAGCGTGGCTCAAGATGGGTCTGTGTTGATCCACGGTTTTCCCACGATAGCCCCATGGTTATTGACAATGGGTCAAGCGTGGCTATAATGGCCCCTCTTCCATGCTTCGCCCACGGTAGAACGTGATTTGGGTTGAATTGAACTTTGGCACAAATTTCGAAGATGGACCCAATCTTCTTCATTTTACCCACTTTTTAGAAAGGATTTGCGGACAAGCACTTTCTTTTATTGGACTTTACGAAATTAAAAAAAAAACAACATCATCCAATCAATAATGCATGGGTCATGTATCAATGGTAGCATAGCGTAAGCCGTGCCCTTGCTCGTCTTCCACGCTTAGGAGACGCTAAACACAAATGAAAAAAACAACCAAAACAAGTCTAAATGGTCAGTCCACCACAAGGATACACTGTGTGAAGCACCAGGCATTTTAGAACGTATTCTACAAGAACTTGTTCAAAGTTTAAATTGTTTCAACAGCCAAAACAACTGCAAATGGTGAGTCGACGACACGGGAAGCACAGGTAATTTAACACATATTCTACGAGATCTTTGTAAAAATTTAAAATGTTTTAACAGCGAAAATAACTCAAAATTGCTCGTCGACGATCCAAGTATACCGGATCGAGCATCAACTACTATAATATTCTATACTTGCGTTCTATTGTTTTTATATTCCTCCTCTTGTTTTATTAGCATTACTGATATAATTGGTATACGAGGTGTGTTCAAAAAGTAAGGTGACGTTTCAATTTTCGCGGGCTACATACATTCAAGTTTAAATTTTTTTGTTTTGTTGTGTTGGTACCTCGCCCTGGACGTCCCAGCACGTCAACAACAGATGAAAACGTTCAAGCAGTGGAAGAAATGGCGTTGAAAAATCGCCGAATTACCATCAGAGAAGTTGTTGAAGATGTTGGCATATCAGTTGGCTCATGCCATGCTATCTTTTCGGACGTTTTGGGCATGAGACGTGTGTCAGAAAAATTTGTTCCAAAATTGCTTAATTTTGATCAAAAGATACATCCCATGACCATCGCTCAGGAGATGTTGAATGAAGTCAATAATGATCCTGATTTTCTCAAAAGGGTTATAACTGAGGACGAATCGTGGGTATATGGTTTTGACGTCGAAACTAAAGCCTAATCGTCTCAGTGGAAGCATCCTGAGTCTCCAAGACTGAAAAAAGCATGTCAAGTTCGGTCAAATGTGAAGGTTTTGCTCACTCTCTTCTTTGATTACCGTGGCGTAGTGCTTCAGAAATTCTTACCACAAGGTCGTACGGTCAATAAGTAGTATTACCTTCAAGTTATGCGCCGTTTGCGAGATGCGATACGCAAAAAAGTCCGGAACTTTGGAAAAACAATTCGTGGCTTTTACATCACGAAAATACACCTGCTCATTCATCGTTGCTTGTGAAATATTTTCTGACCAAAAACAGCACCACAGTCATGCCTCAGCCTCCATATTCACCGGATTTGGCCCCGAGTGACTTTTTTCTTTTCCCAAAACTAAAGAGACCAATGAACGGGCATCGATTTTCAACGATTGAGGAGATAAAAACTGCATCGCTGAAACAACTCAAGGCTATACCACAAAATGATTATCAGAAGTGCTTCGATGATTGGAAAAAGCGTTGGCACAAGTGTATTATATCTGAGGGGGATTACTTTGAAGGGGACAACATAAATATTGAGGAATAAATGAATATTTTTTGAGAAAACTATAAAGTCACCTTATATTTTGAACACACCTCGTATAAATGTAGTAAGATGTAGAAATGACATATTTCAGACCAAGTAAAAGACCATGATGTTGATGTTGAGAAGATCCTTTATTCCATTATTTGAAAAACGTAGTCAAATAAAAGATTTGAACTAGAGACAGCCTGGTCGTTAGATAGGCACTTTATCACTGGACCAGTGACGCAGGCTGAAAAGAGAAGCGCGTGAATCGGTAGACATTTGGCAGTCCCGGCGACCGTGATTTTCATAAGCTCATAATTTTTAAATAAGGGCCCACTTACAAGAAAGCCGGGACACGTGTTTCATTAATAAAAAGAGATATTTCGGTTTTCAATCATGTACAAAACGTAGTTTTATATACGAATATAACCTAAAATATCTCTTTTTATCAAACTGAATCGTCGTGAAAGCATTACATCTATTACGTGTCTGATTATTTTTGACATAGTATCGATTTATGATAGTTCAATAAAAAATTCAATGCTGCAGAGATGGCATTTCCCTTGTAAGTTCAAAAGTATCAAATGGATGCCTTCAGTCTTTATGATATCGTCCTCAGCGTAAAACACATGTCTTCCGTAACCAAAGAGAGCAATAGTTTAGTTTAGAATAATGTATGGAGAATATAGTTAAGAATTAATGTCCATAAAAACACGAGTAAACGGAGGAGTATGTGTAAATTCTTTATATTTTAACTTCTGGAATGTATTATCATTTGAATCAATATTTTTCGTCTTTGAATCGGAAATTTCTGCTAATAGATTATGGCAGTGTATTATACAGTTAAACTTTTCTACTGTTGCAACGATAGCATCGCACTTTAGAATTGAGAGCATGCTGCTATCAATTTATAGGAATTATCGTTTCTAATGAAGCCATCGGGGAAAAAATTCGAGTATATTGACAAACTCAATTGACAATATTTACAGGAAAATAACTTCAGTTTTTAGTTGTCATTCAACACGGCACTCACTCGCATATTTCTTGCGGGAGAAAAGGAGATAGCAAATCACAGTACGCATGTCCCCTTCCTTGGAGCATTGGGTTTAAACGCCTAAGTTTGGCAGTAAATGTACAGTTACCGCAGTCAAAACTCGAGACGCTTTGTACAGCATGATCGGTCTCCTTATTATTACTTCGTGGTCCGGTCTATCGGGTCGACTTCAACCGTTCGCCCTGAAAAATCTAACTTTTCATAGTAAGCCCCCTTTCTTCGACACACACACACACACACACACACCTTTTTATTCTTTATTTTGTAAATTATAGCAGGAAATTTATGCAGTTGGTTGGTTGGTTGTAATGTGGGCAGGGGGACGTGAAGCACCCCCCTGGCGCTCAAGCTACAAAGCCTATTGTGCCACACCCGTGTTTTGTCTCAAGGCAGTACTTCGAATCCGGCTATCTGCGTCGAGTGTTTTTGGATCTCGGCGGCTTTCCGTTGTTACCAATATTCTAAGATTATACCTTTCAGGTGCCAGGCCAGCTATGCAGTCCGCAAGCCTCCCTAGCAGGCTAGGCTGGGGGAGCGATCCCTCTCAGGTCATCAGTTAGACGCACAGATTCGAAGTACTGCCCTGGTGTGTTATGTAAGCAAATGTGTGTTTATGCTCATTACTCGAAAGCGTCCAGCGATCATCCCGTGTGGTTGCCCCCGTACGGAGCCTCCGAGCGCAAGGAGATTGCTAACTAATTTTCGAGTCTTCTCAAAATCAGCTTCAACCCGCAAGGTTGCTGCCCCGTACGGAGCCCGTTTATTCTTGGTGAGGCATCAGCTTTTTCTGAGGGGACCTACAGTTTAAAGTGGGTTCCGAATCACTGAAGCCCCAGTAAAAGTACATAGAAAAATTTCCATTGGTACCGACACAGGGTTCGAATGCCAGTCCTCCTGCTTGGAAGCCTGGCGCACTATCGTCTGAGCTATTGGGATTCTTAATTTATGCAGTTAATTAAAATGTAATTGAACCATGTTTTGTCTGATTTCAGTGATTGTAAGAGGTTATAATTATTTACGAGTGATTTATTGTGGTCTTTATTGAAAGCACGAAGGAATAATAAGGAGACCCAACTGCCAGTGGGAAGCCTTTCGAAACTGGCAATAGAAACATTACCGTAAGTGATAGGCATATTGCAGGAAGATCTTAAATTTTCGTGCGTAGGTGCGCAGTTGTTCTCTTCCTATACATGGAAAAGTGAACAAGTAAGAAAGTTTGTCAAATTGACGCGATCTTAAGCAACTGCATCGTTTATATTTTTAATTATTATTTATAATGTACTACAATTTTGAGATTTCATGAACAAACACTTACATTATAGTCTACATACTTATCACTTTTATAATGCACTCTTTTAATTTTACAAGTCTTAACGCTGAAGTCGTTTACTTAACCAGATCAATGGACCCTTTCATAATTTAAATAATTATAACTTGAAATTGAAAAATTTTGCCACCTGTATAAAAACAAACGAACATAATCTCTCTAACTTACGTCAATTTGACAAACTTTCTCACTTGGACACTTTTCCATGTATAGGAAGAAGACAACTGCGCACCTGCGCACGAAAATTTAAGATCTTCCTGTAATGTGCCTACCACTTACGGTAATGTTTCTATTGCCAAGTGGCGAAACGGAGTTAGATCTCCTTATTATTTCTTCGTGATCGAAAGACAGAAGCAAATGCAAGGAAAAGTTAGAAGTATGGCCTGTGTACACATGATGGATAAACCTTTCTTCTCTCTTCTCATATTCCACACCAAAAACGCTGAATAAAGATCCTGCGCTGAAAATTGGGAAGTTGATTAATGTTGCTTATAAATTCATATTTTGTCGCTCAAACGATGTGGGTAGCACACGTGTAGTTCCTTGCCGCATACCATTCACTGGGCAACAATTGAAAGAGCCCTATCACGAAACAATCTGAGGCTAGAAAACCTCACCCGTACAATCGTGGAGCTTAAATACTCTAAGACGCTAACTCGCGTACTCAAAACAGTAGAGGGCAACCTCGATGAATATATCTATGCGGCCCACCGCATCCTGGAAATCATCCACACATCTCGCCAAAGAAAAATGAACTTTTAGCTTCTGGCATCAGAGCAGTTAGAACCTGTTTATCGGGACATTTAGGACCATCATCCGAAGGTCGAATTTCCTGTCCCTGGGCCTCAGGTGCACCTAGAAGAGCTGTCTACCTTAGCAACCGTCACGGCCATTCATAAGGGGGAAATTCTAAGCGTGCTAGTACATATTCCATTACTGGAACGGACCTGTTATCTAACATATAAGTTACACCCAGTACCAGTGTCTCAATCGGTACTGGGGAATGGTTCCGGAAGCGCAATTATTCTTCCAAAATTCTCCCACATCGCCGATGGAGATTTCCAAAAAACCTACATGCTAATGGATAGCCAACGCTTAGAGTCTTGCAAAAGGACCCCCTATTACCGGATCTGCAGTGATAATTCACCCGTCCATGAGAATTTTGCCCACAAAACCTGCGAAAGCGAACTGCTGCTGAATCCTTCAACTATGGCTCTACAGAAGGTGCATGAATACCGCTGTAAGTTCGTATGTAAGCCTAAAATGTACGACTAGACTTCGGTTTTCTGCCGTACAATCATGGCCGATCTCAAAGCTTCGGAAAGTTTCGGTTGTCTTCTATTTATATCTCGATCCCCATTTGAAAGAAATGAAAGAAATTGGCGAATTTAATGTTTCGTGTGATTCTTAATTTCACGCTTGAGTCGATTTTGAGGTTATGCTTTTCAGGTGTATATAATATGCAGAATGAATATGATTACTATTATAAATTGTTTATGTTAATATTATTATTATAAAATATTATATCAATATTAATGACTGGTTGACTATTTATTAAGACTTTTAATTTTAATTTAAAAATATTATTTTCCATCTAGTCTTATTAAGACGTTAAGCATTTTCTGTTATTGAAGATTCTTAACTTGATCGATATTGTGTAGATTTTCTGCCTTCATGGTTTGGAGGGTTGATCTATTGTCGGTAAGGTACAATCTCTGATGATATAGCAGATAAATTTGAAAAATTTAAAATAATTACTTGTACCATTAACACTTAACTAAAAATTAGCGTTATGTTCTTAAATTAAGAGTTTCTATTCTGATCTCTCTAATAGCTTAATTGGAAAAGCACCTGACCGGAAATCAGAAGTTTTGTGATTCGATTCCCAATTGACTGAAGATGGAGTAGGATCTTTTTTTCAAGAAATAATTTTAATTTTAAGAAGAATAGTTCAACTTTTAACGAAAACAATTAGTTTTCTGCTAAAAAATAAATTTTGAAGAAAATAAATTAATTTAAAAAAAATAGTTAACATTGTTTTCAACAAAATAGTTAAATTTTTGAACAAAGAGTTAAATTTTTATCTAAAACGCTGAATTGTATACTAAAAAAAGGCATTTATAATAAAATACATGAATTTTGCACAAAAGAAATGTATTGTCCACCAAGACTAATTTTCTATACAAAAATCAATGTTTAATCATAATTAAATTTTCGACAAAAAAGATGAATTTTCTACCAAGAAAGACGAGTATTCAATCAAATAAAAAAATTTCAACCAAGAAAAGATCACTTTTCAATGAAACATAGAATAGTTAATTTGTAGTTGAAAAAATTAATTTTTAACTAAAAAAAAGCATTTTCTATAAAATAGTTAAATTTTCAGAAAAAAATTTCCAATTAAAATTACGAATCATCAACCAAAAAACTTAATTTTTAACAAAGTAGTTCCACCTTCAAAAAGGAAATATGAAAAAAATTGTTCAAATTCTTTAAAATCGCTTGAAATTATTTAAATGAATTGAAAATTCTTTGGAATGTTTTAAAATTTTCTAAAATATTTAAAATCTCTTTAAATTTTTCAAAGCTCTTGAAAATTCCTTGCAATTTTAAAAATATCCTAAAATATTTCAAATCCTTTAAAATCTCATACTAAATTATCGAAATCAACTGAAAATGCCTTAGAACCTATTAAAATATTAAAATATATTAGATATATCAAATGCTTTAAAAGCTCATATTAAATTACTGTAATAAATTGAAAATTCCTTGGAGCCTTTTAAAATAATTTCAAATAAATCGAAACCTTCAAAACCTTTTGAAGTCTCTTGAAATTTTGTAATGCTCTTGAAAATATCTTGAAATTTTAAAAATACCCTGAAATATTTCAAATTTCTTAAAACCTGATATTAAATTACTGTAATCAATTGAAAATTCCTTGGAACTTTTTCAAATTCTCTCAAATTTTTCAAATCCTTCGAAATATTTTGAAATACTAAGAATATTTTTTTAATTTCTAAAGTACTTTGGAATTTTTAAAAATAATTCTTCTAAATTTGTTTTAAATACTTTGACATTCTTTTAAATTATAAAAATAAATTGAAAATTCCTTTGACATCTTTAAAAACATCCTCAAATATTTAAAACCCATAAAAACCTTTTCAAGTCTCTTGAAATTTTTAAAGCTCTTGAGTATATCTTGAAAATTTAAAAAAACCTTAAAAATTTTAAATCCATTAAAATCTGATATTTAGTTACTGTAATCAATTGAAAATTCCTTGGAACCTTTTAAAATTCTCTCAAATTTTTTAAATTCTTCGAAATATTTGGAAATACCTAGAACTTTTTTTCAAGATTTATAAAGTACTTTCGAATTTTTAAAAATGATTTTTGTAAATTTTTAAAATTCTTTTGAATTATATAGATAAAGGGAAAATTCCTTGACATTTTTTAAAACATCCTCAAATATTTAAAATCCTTAAAAACCTTTTAAAAACTCTTGAAATGTGGTAAAGCTCTGGAAAATATCTTGAAATTTAAAAAATACCCTGAAATATTTTAAATCCTTTAAAATCTCATATTAAATTTCTTTTATCAATTGAAAATTCTTTGGAATCTTTTAAAATTCTCTCCAATTTTTCAAATCTTTAAAAATCTTTTGAAATATCTAGAACTTTTTTTTAAGATTTCTAAAGTACTTTGGAATTTTTTAATTGTTTGAAATTCCTTTAAATTATCAAAATGAATTGAAAATTCATGACATCTTTTAAAAAATCCTCAAATATTTAAAATCCTTCAAATTCTTTTGAAATTTCTTGAAATTCTTTAAAGTTTCAGATTAAATTTAGAAAACTTTAGGCTTTAGAAACCGTGGGCTTTACAAAATTCTGATTATCAAGTGCCAGTAATTAAAAATTTTTGAATTTTCCTACTTAGTTCAGCGAGAACGAAATTCACAGGATCTCCTTCATATTACTATTAATTTAAAAATCTTAAGGGAAATATTAAAGTTGGCCTTTTTCGTAAAATACATTTTTAATCTTTCTGAAAATTGACGTTGTTTTGGCAATTTGAAGACATTTTCAACTTACTCTAAAGAATTGGAGATACAACTTTTTGGTACGAAATTTTTGTAATCTTTTTCATAATTCGCTTGAGTTCGTGAGAAAAATAATTGATGAGAAAACAAAAAAAAAATATTTTTCTCACATTTTCAATTGGAAAATAATATTTTACGGCTTTCAAAATAAATAATAAAACACTTAATTTTTATAATATTTGTTTAGTTGCAAATTTCTAAGGATTATATTCTTCACGATCAGAACAACATATTTACAATATTTCTAATATTAACAAATAATGAGCTTATAAGCATGAAAAAAATGCAAAAACAAAGCAATGAAACAATGAAAATCTAAGTGTTAAATGAAACTCTGAAATGCGTTTCAGGGCTAAAATTTTAATGAAAACATAATAAATAAACAAAATATTTGTTAAAATTTGTTCACAACAAAATATAGGTGTTGGATCTTATAATGACATTTTTGTAATATTTTCGCATCGCATGGAAAGCACATAACAAATTATTGAAATGGGAAATGGAATAAATAAAATTCAAATATTTCAAAAATTGGTGAAAAAAGCAGAGAAACTATTTCTTTCTAGTAAAAATATTAATTTAAAAGCAAATAATAATTACATTTGAATTACTCGATAGATCGATTATTTATCGATCATTAAGAGGGTTTTACAATCTAGAGTGTCTTTTGTTTCTTAGAAGAATTCATCTTCACATTGTAAAAAGCTTAATAGTTGATTCTAGCATATTTTATATTTTGGAGTTATTAAAATGATTGAAATTCATTCGTCTGTTTTATCTTTCATTGAAATTTCTCTAGTTTAAAAATGACTAAATTTCCCATAGTGAGACCGTCAAAAGTGACTTGCAAAAACGTCCATCGGGTAAAAAATTCCGGTTCCAGTGGTATGATGAATTCTCGGAATGGAGAAAATGGGTAAGACCAATTTAAAGTGACAATTGATTATTTTACTATCGTGCATGTAAAAAATCATTTTCTTGCAGAAAATCTACTGATAGGTTTGCAACTGTTCCACCTACTGTTTTGCCGCCTGCATTCGTATCAGTAGAGGAAAATGACGACGTTTCCAAATCAAAAGAATTAATTTTTGCCGAAAAAGTAGCAATTGCAGAATTGAAACCTGCCTTATTTTTGTAGATGCATCAGATTGTTCAGCGGAAAAATTATTTGAATCGTTCCGTAATTTTTTATGGAAAAACAGATTTCTTTAAAAAACATTGTCGGCCTTTCTTGCGACAATACAAACGTCATGGTTGGGAAGTTCAACTCATTTTACAGTAGATTGAAAGCTGAAAATCCCAATTTGATTTTATGTCAATGCGTGTGTCACTATTCAGCTTTAAATGCATCCGCGGCGGGTGAGCATATCCCACACTTTTTTGAAGAATTAATAAAAGCAATTACAAATGTTCTCAATTCTAGTTCAAAAAGAACCACGATTTTCAGGGAAATGATGCTAACGCTTTTAGGAAACGTTGTATATTTAAAGAAATTAGCGCCAACACGTTGGCTTTCACGCCACCCTTGTGTGCGGCAATTAATTGAAAATGATAATTTTCTGTCTACTTTCTTCATGGGACAAGCATCAGAAAAAATTGCAAAGGCTGATGAAATTCTAAGAAATCTTCAGTTCCCTGAAACATTGGGGTACTTATATTTTCTTGATTATGTGCTCGATAAATTCAACAAATTTAATGCTACTTTTCAAGACCGTGAAACGTTTGTCCAAAATTTGTATCCTGCTTCCAAAAACGTATTACTATGGTTTCTTGATAATTTTATTGAGCCTTCTGCATTAAAATCGTGTGATATTGAGACGATTGATTTTTCGGACAAAAATAATCACAAACCAGAAATCAAATTGGGTGCAGAATGTACCAGGTATATAACTGAGCAGCTTTCAAGTGGTGTAATGTCAAAAAGTGCAATTTACACGTTCAAATAAAATTGTTTGAAATTCCACGTAACAGCTTGCAAGAAAATGCGTGAGAATCTTCCTATTAAAAATGCCACTTTTGAAAACATTGCTGTTTTAAGGGGAGAAACGTCATTTTCTGAACCGGACCGGCCGGTCTGCTTCATTTCATTCCGTGATGAAGCTATGCCAACAAGTAGGATTAACTGACCCAAAATGGTTGAACTCTTTACTTCGGGAATGGGAAGTATTATTCAAAATTAATGAAAATTGTAAAAAATCCCTGGAATGAGCCTTGATGACATGTGGACTCAAATATCATTTATGCGTAATAAATTCAATGAGATTGCGTTCCCTGAACTTCGTTTAATTTCTAATTACGTTCGAACTCTTCATCGTTCCAATGCCGAAGCAGAAAGTTCATTTTCCATCATTCCCGACGCAAAAAATATTGTTAAAAAATGGATTAGGAAACGACACAGAAAACTCGAATTTGTGGAGAAAACGATAGAGAATTTTAATACTTACATTTAGATTGTTATGAAAAAAGATTTCGTGACTTCTTTATTTGATTTATTGTTAAATTACTTCCTATTAGCTTGAAATTGCTATATTGATTTCGCGTTGAATTTTTCAAGTGTTTAAAAAGTTGTAATGATTTCAAGATTTTAGCATTCCCAGGTAGATTTGTAAATATTGTAAATTTGTAAATATTTGGTTTTAATGGTGGATTAGGCCTACTGGGGAAACCACCTTAAAAAAAACGCGCCTACGAATCTACCTCTGTGGTTGTGTGAAAAAGAGAAAAATATAAATATAGACTATACAAAATACTTATAGATTTTGAACTCTTTCAATTTATTTATGATTATTAATTATTTATAAACAAACTTGCAAGTTTAAAATTAGAAGTTTAAAGACTTGCATCCTATCTAAGGATGTTTTAAAAGATGTCAAGGGATTTTCAACTTATTTTTATAATTTTAAGGAATTTCAAAAAATTCAAAAAATTTTAGAAGGATTATTTTTTGAAATTCAAAAATACTTTAGAAATCTTTAAAAAAAAGTTTTAGGCATTTCAAAATATTTCGTAGGATTTGAAAAATCGGAGAGAGTTTTAAGTTTGCAATGAATTTTCAATTTATTATAAAAATTTAATTTGAGATTTTAAAGGATTTGAAATATTTCAGGGTACCTTTAAAATTTTAAGATATTTTCAAGAGATTTACAAAATTTCAAGAGACTTCTAAAGGTTTTTAAGAATTTTAAATATTTGAGGATGTTTTTAAAGATGTCAAAGGAATTTTAAATCTATTTTTATAATTTAAAAGAATTTCAAAGAATGAAAAATAAATTTAGAAGGATTATTTTTAAAAATTCCAAAGTACTTCAGAAATCTTTAAAAGAAGTTAAGGTGTTTCAAAATATTTCGAAGGATTTAAAAAATTTGAAAGAATTTTAAAAGGTTCCAAGGATTTTTCAATCGATTACAGTAATTTAATATCAGATTATAAAGGATTTGAAACATTTCAGGATATTTTTAAAATTTCAAGATATTTTCAAGAACTTTAAAAAATTTGAAGAGACTTCAAAAGGTTTTTAAGGATTTTAAATATTTGAGTGCGTTTTTAAAGACGTCAAAGGAATTTTCAATTTATTTTTATAATTTAAAAGAATTTTAAAGAATTAAAAAAAAATCTTTGCGAATCAGGACTTAGAAAATACTTTGTAGAAGTTAAGCACGGCAAATGTAGTTATTTGCACACATACACATATACAGGCTTAGTAGTACAATCAAGTAATGCTGATTGATCAGCGCCAAACAGCTTTCAGTCGCTTTGGTCTGCATTCGTGTATTTTGTGTAACCACTTTACTCTCAGTTTTTAGCTCTTACGCGATTTGTTTCGAAACAGCAGGTAGCAAGCGCATATTTCACAAACAGCTTAATAATTTCAAAAGTTATTGCACTTCTTTACGCTGGAAAGTGTCCAGTAATGGATTTTCTCGCACAAATTAAGCTAGAGTTCGTAATTTTTGGTTGATTTCAAAGTTAAAAAAAAAAATACTCTGGATAAAATTCCACATCGATTCTTCTAGGACGAATTTTTATTTGCATCTTGTGTTAAATTTTATTTTGTTAAACAATTCGAAAATCTAGAATTTTTCAATGTAGTATTTTTTATCAACGTGTAAACCAGCAAAGTACAACAGAACTCACGAGAAAGTGATGCAAAGACACGACTGTCATAATAATAAATTATTGCAGAAAAAATGTCACTGTAATAAACAAATTTTATAAACAAAAATACATTTATAGAACTTTTAAAGAATGAAAATTCATTGTTAATAAATTATATGAATAATTTATTCTAATGATATTTGTGTCTGTGCATCAATGTCTATTGCTTTCTGTTGTACTTTACTGGTTTACACAAACATAAAAAAGAATACATGGGAAAATTCTATTTTTTCGAATTGTTTAATAACGTATAATATTTAACAAAAAATGCAAATTGACATTGGGCCTCAAGGGATTGATTAGGAATTTTTTTTTCTTCAAAACCAACCAAAAATTACGACCTCTTGCTTAATTTGTCCGCGAAAATCCACCTTTGAACCACTTTGCAGCGTAACAAAAGTGCCATAACTTTTAAAATGATTAACCCATTTTTGTTTGTCTTATTGGAATGTTTTCATCATTATGAAGCAAATCTAACACAGCCTATTAAAATTCGCTAATGAATATTTTACTAACATTTTTCATTTCTTCAATGTTCTGTTAAATGTTTAATAATTTCCAAAATAATGAAGATTTTTAAATGGTTTTGATCTCATTTTAAGGATATTTTCAGATGGTATTGTAATATTATAATACTGTTTGAAAATAGCATTTACAATGAGCCCAAAAACATTAATAAATATTCATTACTTTTAAAGTTAATAAACATTTATGAAATTTATGCATATATCCTGTTTCAAGACGCGTTTGGCGCAGTAGGCGTAGCCGGCCGCGTATGCGTGTGCGTGAGATAACACCAGGAATGAGGGCAAGCGAGTGAAGGAGAAATCGGGAAACGAGAAGTGTCGTAGATTCTACTGTATATATATACATATATATTGTAACCAGAGGGTTACATCACAAATCCTGAGCACAGACAACCAGAGAAACTCCTACGAAAATGCACAGAAAACTTGCATTCTCGTAGGAGCTCTAAAGGAGCGCAGACTCCAAAGCCTCCCACTATGCATTTTCTATGCATCTTGGGAGATGAGAGAAGGGTATGGGCTATAAAAAGAGCCACACTGCCCAAAAAGACCAGTTAATTTTTGCGAGGCAACTCGCAGTGCTTCCTTCGAAGAGAGTATTCTCTCTCTTCTAAGACTTGATATAGTGAATTTGGAAGAAATTCCATCTTTACTATATTTAAGAAAAACTATTTCCTTTGAGGAGTGGACAGACGTAAATTCGTCTAAAACCAGTCGGTAGAAGGTTGTATCTTTTAAACAAGAGCTCTGTAGCATTGACTCGGAATCCCTAATTTTTCTCAAGGCGTCTTACGCGTTTACTCTTTTCGAAGAATATTTAAAAGGCATAGACGTTACTAAATTTTAGAAGTAAATATAAAGGCAAGTGCTAGAGGCACACGGTATAAAGCTATCTTCTAAGTGTTGTAAACGTTTACTGCAACTACAGACGTAACGGCCAGGATAAATTTCCTGTAACCGAGACCAAGAAGTTGTGTAGTAAAGGTTTATCACCCGTCAATCACCCTTAGCTTCTTAGGAGTGGACAATCGTGAATTCGATTGAAACCTGTCCAAAAAGCGGCTAAGTCTGGTTTTCAGGTAAAGAGAATATAGCCTCGAGAGATTTGAAGCCCAAGAGGCTAGTGTAAAGATTTTAGGTATTCTCCTTGAGAAATCCTTTCTCTCTTTGGAAGAGTCGCATCTCTGTCCCTCTTTAACAATTGTCTTGCGCACCTGGAGTCGGAAGGCATCTCCGTTCCGGCCTACACCCACGCGACAGGTGTGAAACCCTTTTTATGTTTGACACCTTATTGTAATAATCACGTGATTATCATAGGGCTTCTGACCTCTAATTGTTTTGACACATTTCACCCTATTAACTGAGAGGTAGGAAAAACTTCGTCTTTGTTCAATATCTCACTGGGTCAAAACAGTCGATGTAGTAGAAAGGTCAATGGCCATTGTCATAAAAATAAAATACCGAAATCTAAAGTAGCATTAGAGGTTAAATGTTCCAATTTTCACATTTTGTGCCAAAGCTTCGAATATAGTCTCACGTAAAAGAATTTAAATCGCCGTTGTGCGTTCTAATAATAGAAGTATTTTGATCGGTTGAATATTAATAGATTGTTAAGATATACGAACCAATAATTGATTGAAAATTTAATATGTAATTTAGCTAGAAAGTAGGGAAATTTATGTAGAGCTTAGGATAGGGTTTTTCTGAAAAAAATAGTATTTTATTAAAGATTTCATATATATAAAATTTGTCATAAGGACAACCGCAGGATTTCGCCGGGAGCGGGTGCTAATCTGGAAAATTGCACCATCTCCCAGCGAAATCGCGATAAAATTTCAGCCACAACCACGTCTCACGACCGTGAGATAGGTGGTTACAGTCTGTAGAGGAATCAATACGACGATCCAGAAAAAGCCTCGTGCACCTTAAGAACACGGAGCGACCCAAGGACTACCGCCTTCTGCAATTTTCCGCAAGTTTTTTAGCATATTGTTGACACGCAGGGATGCTTTTTAGGCCATTAGCAAGTGAAAGCTTGGCACCTCCAAGAGCGCCGATTATAAGGACGATAAACAGAATATTCCGGGTACAATTGTTGCAACTCCCTTATAAGGTCTCGATACCTCTCTTTCTTTTAATTCTCCTTGGTTATGATGTTTTTGCGACTGTTGACGAAAATTCGATAAAGAACATGGTTCGCTTCTCGAAGTCAAGAAGAACCATGTCAGGCCTCGAGTGAGCAACCGAAACAATTTTCGAGAATATAAAGTTCCAGCCTATGCGGAACTTACCATTCTCGACAATTGACTCGATTTCTCTAGGAGCATTTAGAGGAGCGATATTAAGGTTAATACCGGAAGAGTGACAGAGATGATAATAAAGCACTCTTAGTGCCGCATTGTGCCTTTGAATGTAGGTCGTTTTCGCGTGAGTTGGACAACTAGATAGTATGTGAGCTAAATGTTCAGGGTGTTCATGGCATGTCCTGCAGCTATCATCAGGAATATCTTGGCTCAAAATGTGGCGACGGTATGGTAAGGTGGAAATGACACTGTCTTGGCATGCAAAAATGAAACCCTCCGTACCAGACTTCAATCCGGACGATTTAAGGAAAGCAAACGTTAGCTCACAAGACATTGACTGATCCTTCACAGTTCTGTCGAAGATACCGTGCATCTTCTTATCAAAGAGCTGTTCACGACAGTTTTTCTCTTGTGCTTTCTTAATCCGGACTTTCAGGAGTGAGTACTCGAGATAGATAAGATTTGATGCATTTTGCTCACCCCTAATACTGAAGTCAAGTCCGAGTGTTTCAGCAGCCTCGTCCGCTGCTTTGTACAGAAACGGTCCTTTGCCTACTTCTTCGTGATTCCTAACCATTTTAAGAAGAGGGTCACTTCCATTTGCAACTCTATGTGCTGTACCCGGAATAATCCTGTTGTCAAGACATTCAAGACTCAATATTCCGCGACCACCTTGACAGAGTAAGAGGTACAGTCGCAGCACGGAAGACTTAAGATGCATGCTTTTGTTCATGTGCATAACCTTTCTTGTCCCGATATCAAGGGATCTGAGCTCGTTCATCGTCCATGGAACTACTCCAAATGAATAGAGTACTACCGGGACGGCAAGCATGTACGTTGCAGATACTTTGTTCCTCGCCGACAGTTTGGAAGACCAAATCTGTCGGATGAGACGTTTGTATCTGCTTCGGAGAGTATCCTTTATAGATATCACATGCTGAATGCGGCTCTGTGGCACGCCCAGGTATGTATAAGTCTCTCCAGCGCAAAGGTGACGTATAGCGCTTGTATCAATGAGCTCAGTATCTTCAGGGATGCCATTAAGTTTTCCTCGCTTCAAATAAACCTTGGCGCATTTGTCTTACCCAAATTCCATTCCAATTTCCTTAGTATATCGTTCGACAATCCCTAGAGCTAGATGTAGTTGATCTTTGTTTTTAGCATAGATCTTAAGATCGTCCATGTAAAATACATGAGTGACCTTGTACTTTCGATCTGCAGGTTTGCCGCACAAGCACCCGTCGGAATGGCGAAGTGCTAGAGATAGTGGCAATAATGTAATTCTTCGGGTCCGCTTCGGGTCAGCTATATATATATCGAGACCTTATAAGGGAGTTGCAACGATTTTACCCGGAATATTCTGTTAAATTGATCGTCCTTATCATCGGCGCTCTTGGAGGTGTCAAGCTTTCACTTGCTACTGGCCTAAAAAGCATCCCTGCGTGTCAACAATATGCTAGAACACTTGCGGGAAAAATGCAGAAGGCGGTTGTCGTTGGGTCACTCCGTGTTCTTAGGTGCACGAGGATTTTGCTGGATCGTCGTATTGATTCCTTTACAGACTGTAACCACCTATCTCGCGGTCGTGAGACGTGGTTGTGGTTGAAATTCTACCGCGATTTCGCTGGAAGCGGGTGCAATTTTCCAGATTAGCACCCGCTCCCGGCGAAATCCTGCGGTTGTCCTTATGACAAATTTTTATATATGTCTGTGCTTACTCTAAAAAGTGATATTTTATAGGGCGAATGGTCAAAGTCAACCCGATAGGTGAGACTTTTAGGAGAGAGAGAAGACTCACGAATTCTTCCTTCTCCACTTACCATTACATTCTCACGCATACAGCGGCATCGTCGATGCGGCTCACGGACGAGGTATAGATGAAACGCGGAGATGCAGTGGTGAGTAGTAGGAGGTGCTTCACGGCATACCGTTCTCTCGAGTGAAAGCTCGATTTCTGGGGCACCTAACAACTCAATTATTAGCAATAATAACGCTGGCAAATTTTTTTATGGTTCCATTAGAAAGAGCAACTCAAAAACTATCGAAAGGTGTAAAAAACTCGATTTCGATTTTTTTAGAGTAAGCACCCTTTCTTCGGCGCACGTCACATACATAAGTTTCTTGTCATATTACAAAAACTGAAATTTGTAACCAAAAAGTTGTAAAATTCGAAAACATCTTATCTGTAAGCAAATTAGAGCAAACATTAAAGAACTATATATTTTAAGGGACTTTCATACAAACTTCATCACTATAAGTTTTATATATTTTATAAAACTACTGTACACTCAAAGTTATGCGTATTTGAATTTTTTACCTTGCCTCGAAAATCCTTAATTTATTCTTTTAACCTCCATTTGATTTAACTCAATTGACACATTTATAGCTTTCGTTTGATAGATTTGATTGTTTTCTTGCGTCATTTATCAAAACATGTATAAACAGTACAAAATTAGCAGCATGTTGTTTAAGAATTGAAAAAATACCTATCGGTTACTTTCCTATTAAAGGCAACATATTTCTTCCCCGACAAGATTCTGCGACTTCAAGAGTAGAACCTGCCTGATTAGAGAAGGATTAAATTTCTTGTTATATATGGCTACTTTCGCATTGCAATCACCGTACGTAGGTTGACAAAATGCAAATTTACTACTGTTACTTCAAAGGTGCTTCAAGCTGGAAAGAGCTTGAAGAATTTATGATCTGACGACCCGTCGAAGTAAGATTTATGATTTCAGTTGCATTCAAATTTCTCAACAAAATACTGCATTGTAAATTATATCTTCTGGTATTCCTCGCAAAATTGGAAAGTTTCACATTCATTTTGCAGATAATTTGTCAGTTTTCCTCAGGGAGTCAAGACAGGGGGATCTTCCTTTCTGCTCTAAGTTCTCTGGAAAATAACTAAATAAGTTTCGGTAAAAACATTGCATAAGTGACGGTAATTGTACAAGTGAACGTGAAAAATTTTCATTTTATATTTGAAATTCTCTGAGTGCTGTGCCCGTAAAAAGGAGACATGAGTAATTATCTGGTTTTGTGTCTCGCGAAATTGTCTCCATCCTTGAAGGCACCTTTGAGATAAAAAAAACATTTAGAAATCTCACACCCGAAGATCCAGATAAGCCGGTGAACTACTTTCAAGGGAAAATGAAAGCTCGCCTCCTTAAGAAGGGTAAGCAATTATTAAGCAATGCAATGGATAGCACAGGCTCTTCTGACAATATGAAATTGTCAACTGCTTCATTTTATTCGGCATTAACAATTGCCAGAAATTCAAAGTGACATACTTTGATGGAAACGACAGTCATACAAATAATGGTCCTCGCTATACGTGAAATCTTGGGACAAGATGCTTCTAGGAAAATTGTGCAAATTCGTCAGTTCAACAACACGATTTAACGAAGAGTTTTAGAGATGTCGAGTGATGTCAAAGAACAATTGAACTTTGCTTTGAGTAAAAGTCCATTTTTCTCTCTGCAATTTGACGAATCAGTAGATGTTTCCGGCGCTACTCAGCTGCTATTTTTCGTGAAATACGTGGGAGAGGGAACACACAGAAGAAAAAATGTTGTTTTGTTTGGTGTTGCCATTTGCATAAACGGAGCCGCGGCGATGACTTGAAAGAATTTGGGGTTTGTCACACAACTTTTAGAAATAGCGCCAAATGCGAAATGCACATATTGCATGATTAGTAGATATACACTGGCTGTAAACCCTCTACCAGGTGAGTTGTAGTCTGTGCTGGAGAACTGTGTCAGTATTGTAAATTACATAAAAACTTCTTCTTTAAAGTCGCGTTTATTCGAAGTACTGTGCTTGGAATTGGGAGCAGATTTTGTACACTTACTGTATCATACAGAAGTAAGGTGGCTGATCCGGCGCAAAGTTCTGAATAGATTAGTGTTATTAAACACATAGTTTATTTGTTCTTATGCAACGGTAACAGTCCTCTGGCGCATGAATTTGATGACGAGACGTGGGTTTCCAAAACGAGCTATTTAGCAGATATGGTTACTCTAGTTAATGAGTTTAATACACAATTGCAAGACCTCAATAGTAGTATGATCACTCTCCAGTACAAAATAGAAGGGTTCTTGTTAAAAATTGATTATTGGGTTCATCAACTAAGAATGCATCAATTTGACGCATTTACTCTTCTGAAAGCCCATTCTACAAGCTATGCACGAGATGCATTTACTATCGATTTGATTACAACGCATTTGAATGAAATTAAAGTTTTAATCAGAGAATATTTTCCCCATTTTCGAGAGTACGAAAATAAGTGGGTAATCAGTGCTTTCAACGCAGTTGTTGTTCAAAATTCTGAAATCCAAACAAATGTGCAACATCAATTGTTTGATTTAAGTGTCAACATGCGAATTAAAGCAATACCGCAATAAACTAATAAGTATTGCTCATCCAGCTCATTAGATTAAATATGCAAATTCATTGTGATTTCATTTGAGTGTAGACAGTAAACATTTCTTCTCACGTCATAATCATGCATGTTTCCTATTTCCCCTCATTTATTTTGAATAATTCTGAACAGAATACAGAACTTCCGATCGAAAGTTTTTAATGAGTTTGCATGTCTGAACACTTAAAAAGTTAGAAAATCATAACATTTTGTCGACAACTGTCTGTATTTTGGTATGTCTGCATGTATGCTTACCTGAATTTTGTATCCACACTAAGTTTTGAAGGTAAAGTTCATTAAGAAGATATTTCCAAGAAGAATTTCGTTATCGGTTAAAAAATGACGGTTAATCGTAACAATACTATATGGATCCGCTGCGCTTCAATACGTAGGATTTTGAATATGCATTTTAATCTGAGCTTAACAACCATTTTTTAATTATTAAACATGGTTTAAATTACTAATTGGATGAAAAAAATTAAGATTTATTGTAAACTAAGTGTTACAAATGTGTAATTTTCATCGTATACAACGAAAAAACACGATTTACGTTAAAACTGTTTTTGTCAAGAAAATCATTATTTTAGTATATTATATATGCTTAAACAAATTACAAGCTTCAATTAACTTACCTTGACATAAAAGTGAACTTAAAATAAATTTTGATTAATTTATACATGGAATAATTACTATCTAAAAAATGATTACCTAAGAGTTAGGTTAGAATTCATATTTCATTTCTGATCGTCTACAATTAATATTTTTTGCATATTTTGAACCAAATATTTTTCTATATGCATTAACTGCAGTTCATTTTAGCTTATGCTTTGTTAAAACTTATATGATATACATGGGCGGATTAAGACCTTTCGGGGCCCGGAGCTAAAATAACGTTGGGACCCCTTTAAGGCGGCTGGACTTAACATTTTACTTTCATTTAAAATTAGTTCATGATAAAAAAATTCAAAAATTTAATTGAAAAAATTTTACTAAAATTTTTTTTTAGGACTTTATTATTTTTGTTCATAAGCGGGTTATTTTACTGTATATTATATGTTTTTCTTGGGGAGAAGGGGGCCCCCACTAGCGTGGGGCCCGGTGCTTCAGCACCACCAAGCCCTCCCCATGATCCGGCACTGATGATATAGTAAAATAATTATTTTCTTGACAAAAACAGTTTTAACAGGAAATGTGTTTTTTCATTGAATACGCTAAAAATTCTACGTTGAACATTTAGTTTAAAAAAAAATATTAATTTTTTGTATTCACTTATTGTTCTAAACGAGTAAAAACAGTGCTAAAATTGGTTTCAAGACCAATTTAAAATGCAACTTAAAAATGCTACCTGGTTTCACAAGTTTGCGACAGTGGACAGTCCCTAACTTATCTGCATTTTCCTATTCAAATTTACTTGAAGCAACTTCCCATTTACTGCCCTTCTTTGTTCAGTTTGACATCCTTCAAAATACATTTCATTGAGAACTTAAAACGATTCATGCGTTTCTTCTGTCACACCTTCTGTCAACCCTATATCGGGTTACCTATATATGTCAGTATCCTATGCAGAAAGCTGTTTCGCTTCCTATAGGTGACTCCTATACTGACCTATATAGGTCACTTATAGAATCATTATATAGAATCCTATTAGTGACATATATGGGTATTTGCAATAGGGACGAATTGAACTTAATTTAGTTTTTTGAGGTTATGTTCTTCTACCATATTCAGAATGTCTTAAAACTATAGCACGAGTACATCTCCGAAGGTGGCTTAGCAGATTTAATTAAGTCCAAATAGCTGACCAATTCAAAGAGTCCCAAGCAATTGAAATGCAACTTTTTCAATCTGGAATTTTAAGATAAACATTTCAAAGCGGTCCAGTTCAAAATTTTCTTCTTTCCTGGGTATGCTTTTCGAAATTTTGAAAATCTTCAAAAAATATGCACAATTATTTTTCTGATACATTAGGAAACTGTATTGAAAATGTTCACTAAGTATGAAGTATACCTTGTTGCAAATGTTCGAAATTATAAAAAAATTGTAAATAGAAGTATTTGTCTGATATATTGAGAAATGTCAATCTAAACTTCTGCGAGATATAAATATATTTCGAAACTATTTCCATGAAATTCTTCAATTAGAGCGAAATTAAAATATTTAAATCTTTTTCAAAAATATGGATTACGATTCTGGAAATGTAAATTTAATATACCAAATTACGGTAAAGTATTGTTTAAATGGTATATCTTCATCTTACTTATCAAGTAATGTGTAAATATTTTAAACCATTATAAAAGATCTATAAGTAAAATTGGCGCATATGTGTGATGATCGATCATACTAGTTTTGATTAAATGGATATGAATTTTAGTGCCTTTATTCATAGTATGGAAATTCATGCGAAATTCGCTCGTTTCTTGAGTTTGCGGTTTTCAGATTCTTTAC
Organism: Belonocnema kinseyi; assembly: GCF_010883055.1. Classification (NCBI taxonomy): domain Eukaryota; kingdom Metazoa; phylum Arthropoda; class Insecta; order Hymenoptera; family Cynipidae; genus Belonocnema; species Belonocnema kinseyi. Next base: position 16,860,851 of record NC_046665.1, on the reverse strand, counting down.
GCGTTTTTTGCTCACGTTAAGAAGCGTAATTATATAGAAAAAGGAAGAATATAATAAATGACTTATTAATAGTTATATTATACTTGTATGTGCATGCAAAAGTATAGTTAACGTGTAGCAACATTAAAAACATGTCTAAAAGTGCATATCTTCATATCATTAATTTATAATAAATTTGGAATTGGCTCTCATGAAATAATGTGTAAAGTTATTATTATTTATTTTCCGAAACAATTTTTAGGGATCCAATGATTTTATATTTCCAAGATGTGCGAATGCACATCAATGCTAAGTGATCCACTGTTTGTTTCAGAGAAGGAAGAAATGTCATTCAGCTAAAGATTAGGCAGTTTTCATTTGGGAAATAAAAACAAAAAATGTGAATACAATTTCCGAAAAAATATTGAAATGGACTTTTTTTGCAGATAACGATTTACATTTCGAATTTTAACGTGTCATAAATTTATCAATTTAGGAAAAAAATTTGAAGAAATGATAAATTTGTCATTTATATTTTAAAATTGTAGATATGGCATATTTGTGTAATGTCGAAATATCTTGTCGGGCGACTGGATAAGCCTACAATTTATGAATAAATTCGCATAAAGCCTAATTTTGAAATTTGATAGTTTTGAAATTTGTTGCTGCGTAACTTGATAAATTCATAATGTATGAAGAAATGTGCAGGGGGCCTAATGTCAAAATTTGATAGATTTGAAATGTGTTGCTAGGTAACTTGATAAATTCATAATTTATAATCCAGTCATAATTTCCACTTAGGTGAATTTATAAATTTGCATAAAATCGTAAATTGATTTTTCTATCAAATTTTTGCGTCTGCAAATGTTGTCTGCAAAAGAAGTCCATTTCAATATTTTGTAGGAAATTGTATTAACATTTTTTGTTTTTATTTCCCAATTGAAAACTGCCTAACCCTTGGCCGATTCTCATTTCTTCAGTCGCTGCAGTGAACAGTGCATCACCCATATACGCGATAATCTACGTCGATTATCACCCGCAAAAATGGAAAAAAATTAAGATTATACAGATAAATTATTCGAAAAGTGTCTGCATGATATTTATTTCCCAGTCATATTTTTCAAAAAAATAATTTATTCGCCGGGAAAGCATTGAAAATTATTATTTGCCATGTTTACAATGTGAAAAAGAAGTTGAGAAAAAGATTCGAACCCACAGAAGCGTGGTTATCAGCCAGGCTCTTTTCCACTGGACCAGCGGAGCTTTATGGGAGTCCATGTACGCGACCCGGTAGAGGTCGCTCATAGTGCTTACAGGGGACCAAAAAATCCAAGACACGTGTCTCATTATTTTTGAAGTAATATCGATTGATGATAGTCTCATCAAAAATTCAATGTCCCAGAAGAGATTTTCCCCTTTGAGAATTGTAGTCTTGATCCACGGTCGACAACGAAGGGCGTCCTGATACCGCGTGTAGAGTGAGCGTAGCAGCTAGCCTGGTGTTTGATTAGAAATACAGTTACAAAAACACAGACAGGGCATTCCAGTTCTCTCTGCTTTTTGCTGCATTTCGCAACGTATTTCGCAAAATTTGGGGACACCATCATCAACACCTGACCCTTTGGAACATCCCAGTGGACAGACAAATCCTAAACTTGTCCTGTATACGTCTTAAAGACGTCAAATCATATGATATACAAGTAAATTCTAAGGACGTCTTTAGGACGTCCCGGTGTCCAATGGGATCGTTTGGTCTCTAGAATTCTTCTAATATGTCAGAATTGTGAGTAAAAAAATAAATTAGCAAACGATTCTAACCGTTAAAATGCTGCCGTCTGCTACCCGCTGATTTCTATCTATCGCAAAATTCATATTTGTAGGGAAAATAATCATTTCCTCAACACATTTTTTGCTTTTACAACATTTTATTGATCCGAGGATCTCGCAAAACCTCGGATATTCGACAAGTTTTCTTTCTTTCGTTCGCAAATTCTTCGAAAAAAATATATGGAATCAGTGCCGTACCTATAAAAAATTCAAAGTCGGAATAAATCAATACCCTTAAGTTTAATTGTGACATACCTTTATAACTTCAGTTACTGTAACAGCTCTCCATCTCTTAACAATGAAAGGGCTATTCATGGTAGGTGAACAAAAGTTATCGAATGCTGGCAGCGGGGAGCCTGCCGTGGAGCCTACCGACCCGGTAAGAAGGCTTGTATTAAAAAGTATTCAGAAATGTGTAACGGTTCGTTTTTCTCCACCTGCGTGTTGTCCCGCCAAATGCTTCAGTCTGCCAGGGTTCGGAGTTGGGGCATGCTTTATAAGAAAACGAACAGCGGTTGAGATATTATTTAGAGAAATTAATATATTTGCCTATAAGTTTACAAATCTAACTATGAACTAAATTTTAGTGTCAAGTGATTGTTAGTTTGCATGTGGATGGGTAGGGGTGATCGGGCGTGTGTCTTGCCATTTTTAAGTGTGGTTGTGGTGTGCTCGGAATGTACAATATAGTGTGCGCGTCTGGAACGTGTGTCGTCGGTACGGAAGGGAGAAAATGTTTAATGGTTGAAATAAGAGTGCATCGGTGTACAATCGTTGCGCAGGACGTCGCGAATGCGTCGTCCGAAGCAGAGGCCTAGGAGCTACTCTTGAGTCGTACCTTGGAAACGGAATGAGAGGAACCTCGGTTACAGAAACGGCATTCTTAGGGATTACAAATTTTTAATACCTTTTAATGAAAAGCTTCTTACCGGTAGCTATAGCTACACGGTTCGGAGGGGCATACCCCTACCGCCCTACTGCAAATACCTTTATAGGTGCCACCTATAGGAAATGAAACAGCTTCCTGCATAGGATCCTATATAGAAACCTAAATGATTCTATGATAAGAGTCGGGGTTCCTTATTCCTACATTAGAATCCATATAAGAACCTATACAGGTGCCTACTACCAGGCAAATCCATAGTCAAAATAACTACTGCGCAGCTGTATCTGCTATAGGAAACTACTGCGCAACACTCCCGGTTCATCATCTGTCCTATATAGGTCACTAATAGGATTCTAGATAGTATCCTATTGAGGAAGCTGCTTCATTTCCTTTAGGTGGCGCCTACACTGACCTATATAGGTCACCCTATTCATAGGATCCTATATAGGTCACTCATAGGATCATTATATAAAGTCCTATTAGTGATCTATATAGGTATTTACAATAGGGCGCCGGGTAGCCACCCTACCCAGGGTCGCACTTTGGGAAACGCTGGTTTTAAGTATCGATGAAAAAATAACACTCTAGACCACCTGCAGTTTCAAAGCGAGACATAGGGCCTAAACAAGAACCAAACCATTTTTCGAAAAAGCTCTCTGTTTGATTCTGTATTTGGAGATTTATATTCTGTGGTTGAAATATGAAATCAAAAAATTCAGAATTATAAGAGAAAAGCTTGGTTGAGTAATACATGAGCTAATTATCAAGTCTGAGGAAGCACCTTAACTTGTTACATTCGGATTCTATATTAAATTTTCCATTAGAATGTCACGGAGTAATTGCAATAGTTTTTTTCAGCGTTATAAACTTTAAAAAGTATAATACCTGTCATTTACATGGGCAAAGGGCGGCTTCAGTCACATTTTCCTTTAGTAGCAGTTGATAGTCGTTATGCGTCGTTACCTAAGAATGTTGTGTGAGTGCTAGCGGCACAAATTACCTTCAATTTCTGTTCTCGTACCTTGTGTCTGGCTGGGGTTCATCATAGTCATCATAAGAATCATCTATGTTATTAAGTGGATTTTCATCTGTAATACAGATTTTTAAATCATTTTTATGTATTTTACTGTTATTTAATAGAGTGCAATGAGTTTGTCTACTTCCTTGCTTAATTCCTAAATCCTTCAATTGTTTAAATTCTTTTGAAGTACATTTGTTTCGATTATCTGTTAATATTTCTTTAGGTTTTCCATTTCGTTTAAACCATCAATTCATTACGGCCTTTATTACAATTTTTGTTTCTTTGGTCTTAGTAGCCTCTAATGAGACGTACCTTGCCAGATAATCTTGAATTACGACAATGTATTTGTTTCCTTAACTAGTGGCTTTAAAAGGGCCCATAAGATCGATTATCTTATCGTGAGGAGCTTCTGGTATTTCAGGTTCAGTGTATGATGTGTCTATCTTTTCTCATTTATATTTTTGACAAATAAGACAATTTTTTATGAACTCATCTACGTCTTTTGTGATATTTGGCGGTGTCGGGCTAAAAGCCAACCGCCGGGCTAACACTGGCCATCGGGTTTATTCGATGGCTTTGGATACAGCAGTCGGGTTGCCACAAGTCACCTCGATGCACTCGACGGTCGGTCAAACCTGGACCCGAGTATGAGCAGGCCGTCGGATAAACTCTAGGTTCATTGTTACAAAAATACAATAAAAGTGCAGTCGACCCGACTCCCGACCGTTGGCATAACATTGGCTTGTAAAAGTCACCATGATGCACTCGACGGTCGGTCAAACCTAGGACCAAATATGGGCCGGCCGTCGGATATACTCTGGTTCATTATTTCAAAACGACAATGAAGTTACAGTTGGATCGACTTTGGTCAAGATTGGCCCGTCCGTCGACGTCGAAATTTGCACGTAACATTGGTTGAACATAACCTACTTCATTTAGACGTATCTGCTTTTGGCCACAGTTGATCTGCTCATATTATTGGGAGGTCGAATTGGTGTGTCACTCGTAGAAATTGATAACTATTAAAAATAAACCGTTCAAAATTCTGAACCAAAAATATAAAGGTTTGAGGGTAAATATCTGTTAATTAGATATCTTTTAAATTATTAAATTTAATTTTAAATCTACATAATTGAAAAAACTTTTTTTATTTGTGACACAATATTATAATTAAAAATTTCTAAATGAAACTTTCAGAATTAATAATTGAATACCTTTTGTATTGAAAATGTAACTATTTGTCTATTTAATAAAGTCAATTTTAAATCCTGCAAAATTTTAAAATTATAAAAAGCATCCAACACTAAATATTTTCAAATTATAGCTTCACAATTTTTCAAGCCATTTGCGTAAAATAACCTATGCAAGAACTAGGCATTTAAAATTGAATAATTTAAAATTTTTCATTTGATGATATTTTTCAAGTAAATAACCTATACAATTTAAAAATAGAATTCTAGTAATATTTTTTTTATATTTGAAAATAGGCCTTCAAATTTTGTCTATAAATAATTAATTAAATGTGACGATCAAAATGGTCACTTTCTCTATTATGAAATCACCTAAGTTTCAAAGAGTAACAATCGTTGAAGATGCTCCAAAATTATATAATAAGCAAGAAAATTTATTATAAACAAAAAATTTGTTCAAAGAATTTTTTCTACGTTTTTTCTTAAGTTTACGTCTTTTTAAGTAACATATCTATAAATTTGGATAACAGCAATGTTTTGATAAAAAAATTTCTTCGTTAAATAATTATTGTTAATATTATAAATCAATTTAATAGACAAATGCATTAATTAGGCATTTTTCGACTTTTCCAACATTTTTGACAACTTTTTCGTTGGCAAATACACAAATAATGCTTATGCTTATTAAATTTATTTAAAACATCGTAAAATCTATCAACTAAATGTGAGTGTTAATGAAATTATTCATAAGTTCCCAATTAAAAATACTGACATAAAAAAATTCCCCTCGACAGATGCCCGAATAATGAATTTTTTTGTTAAATTATTTTAAAAAATTATTAAATTTCTCGATCAAAAATTGAACCGGAAAACTGTTTCGTTGCGATGGCTAAAATCAACGAACTGAAGTTGGAATTGTTCCCCCATCCACCATATTCACCAGATTTGGCCCCCAGCGACTACCATCTGTTCCCTAATCTTAAAAAATGACCCGGCGATTATGTAGAAAAATGAAGTGAAAAAAAAACACGAAAAAACTTGATTTTCCTTATCAGGCTGGAAACTTTTCACCCCAACCTCTCAGTATAGTCGTTTAGTTGTTTCTTAAAGAATTTAATTAGAGTTTGTTCTGTTCCTTGTGGTGAAATTTTTATTCTTTTATCTTCTTCATTTTCTTGGTTTGTTATCCATATTTCTTTAATGCTTTTAGGACCGTGCTCATTTCTAATTATCATTTGATTTAATATTTTTGGTTTGAATGCAGTTGTTTTTCTAATAGTTCCTTCAGTGCCACGTAAAGCTTTGATCCATATTACTTTAGTGATCGTTCCACAATTTCGTGTAATCCTTTCTATACGATCTTCTTTCATTTTGTTCTTTAAACCGTATGTTTTTATTATCCAAGTCAATCTTTTATCTTTAATTGGTTCCAAAATTTTAGTGAATTCTCCTGCCGATTACATTTTCTAATTCTTCCTCAATTTCTTCTCCTATTTCTACTTCAATATTCCTACGGGTCTGTCTAGCTTTATTGTGTCTACTTGTTCCGTTATCCATTCAATTTTTATGTAAGGATTCATTTCTCTTAATTTTCTGATAATCTCCTGTTTCGTTGATATAATGGGATTACCATTTATAATAATTTTCCAGTTATAATTTGTATTTCTAATTTCTTCTGTGCTTTCATTGAATTCCTTTTTTGTCATTCTTGGTCGGAAGCATTCAATTTCATACGTTTCGAATCGAGAAGATGTTGTAAAATGAATTTCCTTATCCTCTTTTAGTCCCTCTTCTAATTCTTGAGTCAGTTTTCGTATTTTTCCAGGGTCTGGTTTACTTATTACCAGTCGCGGAATGAATACCCAGGGGCGCGGCCGGGGATCCCTCAAAAGTTTTCGTTATTAATCTTTTTTTTGGAACGCGTTCTTTTTATTTTAAGCTTTGTTTTAATCTTAAAAAAAATTGAAAATAAAAAATAAAATTTTTTTAATAACAAAATAGTTTGTTTATAGAAGATGAACTCTTTGAATTATACAAACAATACAGTGAAATTATGTCTGTTTCAATATCCATTCATATAATGAATTGTAATAATATAAATTGATTGAAACGATGCATGTTCCAAGGTAGCCGAGAATAAAATTAAGAAATAAGGAATAAAAATATTAAATTATTTACTATAAATAAAACTTATACTGTACACCCTGGCGTACCTAAGAAACCAGAAGGAGCCTCCACAAAGTACCCGTAAAGACCCCATTGGGTCCCCATTCGGTTTCTTTTTTAAAAACTAAAAAAAAAACAGCAAGATCAACTTTTAAACTGTTGAAATTCGGATTCTACGTTAAATTTTCTATTAGCGTTGTTGTCTGAGGTTTCCAATGCGTGGCGCTAGCATCCAGACAAAACTCTTAAAGTTCCCGATGGAACGCTTATTAAATGATACTAAAAGAAGATGCACTTGAAGCTGCCTTCGGTCCACGTAAATGACAGGTATTTTATTTTCTAAGGTGTTTACCACTGCTAGAAAAAGTATTGCGATTACTCCGTGAGTTTCGAATGCAAATTTTAACGTAGAGTCCGAATGTCAACAGTTAAAAAGTTGATCTTGCTATTTTTTAAGTTTTTAAAAAAGGAACCGAATAGGATCTTTACAGGTACTTTGCAGAGGCTCCTTTCGATTTCTTCGATCCGCCAGGGCACTCCCCATAAAACGTCATCACACGTACGGCACGAACACTAATTGTGGTTCTTGCACTACGTGTGATATTTTGCTGGTGATTTGCGCCTTTGATTTACGCATGCGCGCACCTAATATCGTACTACTAGAGGGGGCATCTGATAAGTCCGCAATTCCTGGAATTTTCCGCCCCTACAGCCCTGAAGTTGGAAAGTTATCAGACTTGTACTGTATATCTTTTGATCCGAACTCTTCAAATGTAAGCTAATAACTTGTTTTAGAGGAAATTTTGACTAATAAATATTCATTTTAATATAAAAATTGAGTTTAAAATTAATAGTTACTAAAATAATTAAATACAGCCGATAATTATTCGACATTTTGTAATGAATTAAATTAGTTGTCCCCTTTCATATTTTTAAGCGAAAATGCAGTTATACTTTTTACATAAATAAGTTGATCTGCATTTAAAGAAAAAAGTTGGATATCTAAAATCATCGAAACCCGTAGATACCTGGACTATACTCGGAGATTTCTATCGGCAGGGTAGAGCATAATTTCTTTTTACACAATTGCAAATCTGATAAAAAAAAACTTGAAAGAAGATTTTTATCTTTGCTCCGAATGTACTTACACAACTGAAAATTATGGCGCAAAAGTTCATGCAATTTTTATACAAAATAATGATTTACTTTTATCATAAACGAAATACATAGAAATTTTAATTGTCTAAAAATCATTCGCTTTTACATAAATACAATTTCCATGGATTTCCTTTATGATAAAAGTCAATCATTGTTTTTTATGAAGAATACATGAAAAGTTGTTTCACAATTTTTATTTTGTAAAAAGATTTGGAGCAAAGACAAAAATCTCCGTTTATGTTTAGGCTTCTCGAGAGAGCAAAAGTTTTAAGGTTTAAAATTTAATGTTTATTACACAATACAAATTTCTGTATGTTCGGTTTATGATAAAATTGAATCTTTTTTTTTTGTTATGAAAATTAAATAAACTAATTTTTCGTACAAATTATCTTACGATTAGGTGTACAAGTATAATAATTTTAAAAAATTCTTAACTTTAATGCATCAAAAGACGTCAAATTTAAAGTTTAGAACTTGAATCCAGCATTGTAAAATGAAATTAAAACAATATTGCTTTATAATCAAAGACATACGAAGATGATATTTGATATAAAATTACGTACTTTGATAAATATTAGATTATTTGTCCACGAAAAACACAGCATTCACTTTGAATACAAAACCTTGGTTGACGTCACCTGACGCTAGCCCGCTAAAGCTCCGTACATAGAAAGTAGCTATGCAGATCTGTGGCGTTGAGCCGTGTTCTCATGTGCGTAGCGCCTTGTGCTTATTCGCTGTGCAAATGATCCTTGTGAAGTTAGCACCCCAATTTTCACTAATTTGGAAATATCGAATTTTTTACTTTTTGTAATCGTTTGTTGGTCTTTGTTAGTCAACTTTCGATGTTCGTTGGTCAAAATTGCAAAAGCTATTAATATTTAAAGTTTCGGGTGCAAACTTCACACTAGCACCAAAGAAATGTTTGCTAGCGCTCTAATTTTCTATATTTTCCAAAAATTCTTTGCGGAATCGTTTGTTGGACTTTTGTTGGCCTTTGTTGGTCAATGTTTAATGTTTTTGAACAAAATTGAAAGATATTGGATTTTGAAAAATTGCTTGCACCCGGTGTATACTTACCACCGGGCAAATATTTCCGCGCAGCGGCCTCTTCGGAGGGTCAGCGTACTTGTCATTGGCGCGAAATTTTAAACAAAGAATGGCAAGAACACGACAAAGAGTTTTTGGTTTCGCATTATCAGGTTCGTCATATAAAATTTAGTATAATTAAGTGCAATTATAGTTTGGAAATATATACATATAAATGGTAGTGTTGTAAATTACTGATGATTGTGTAAAATTGAGATTAACTAATTTTTAAAAACAATTAATTTTAAAAATAACAAAATATGTTAATACAAGAATAAAAAAGATTCCTTGGCTGAATATTAAAAAAAATATAAAAGTACATGTACTTTTATATCATATACCAGGTGTATACATATGAAACCGGTATTGCCATCTAGCGGCCAGTAGGCACACTTGTAGGCACTGTCGGAACTTACCATTTGTGCTAATTGGCG
>NC_046665.1:16846831-16851001 GCF_010883055.1 Belonocnema kinseyi | reverse complement strand
GAGTCCCGCATGCAAGGATAAGGCTGCTTACTCTGAGAGGTCGCCTGGTATCCCAGAGTCACCGTTCTAGACACCTCACCCAGGTGCCATTCAGCTTTCGGCCAAGATATCCACATTAGGGATATTCGCAAGGGTCAGCTCAACCGTAGTGCAATGGAAGAGCCTCGCCCTGGAGGAACCGCCTTGTTGATCACGGTAACCTCTGCGCTAGGTAATATATATATATATATATATATATATATATATAAAGTTGGTATACGTTTATTTGCATATAAAGCCGGGAAAGTTAAACGGTGCTAAGTCCACTTTTTGACGAAATTGAGTTTTCTTAAATAATCATATTTTCTCGTAGTTTTGATAGCATTCTGATAGCTCTCTACGTATTTAAGGCTATGTGACAAGTGGGTCACGTGACCATATTCCTGTCTCACGGCCACCTTTCTTATTTCCCAACTTATTTTTACACGAAGAGTCACATCGAGTTGAAAATTTGGGATAATAAATAAGAAGCGCTAAGAAAGGTGGGCCTGTTCCTCAACTTTGATAACTACAAAAAAAACACAAAACAATTATTCACAACAAAAAACTTTTTTCATAATTATACAAATTTAGGACCAAACCTACCATTCTTAGTGCTTCTTGTTTAGTATCCCAAATTTTCAATTTAATGTGGCGTTTCGTGTAAATATAAGTTGGGAAATAAAAAAATGAGCGGTAAGGTAGAAAACTGGTCACGTGACCCACTCATCACATGGCCTTAAGAGATAAAATTAACTCTCATAAAATTAGCATTAAAAGAACTTACGTACTAATCGAAAAACGTTGATGGTGTCATATAAGATACGTGAAGAAATGTTGAAAATATCCTAAGTAAACGTTTAAAAACGCAATATTAAGTCTTGAAGTACACGCATTCGAAATTTATACACATAAAAAAGAAGCTTTTAAAAATTTATAATTTGTATTCACTTACGAATTTTGACATGAAAATACGTTGACTCCTACAATAAAACATCCTCTTTTGTCGCTTGTCAATAGGGATTGACAACTTTTATATACGGGATGTGACAATTAAGTAATGAGACTGATTTTATTGCCGCGCTTGCAGTAAACCTGCGACCTTAAAATTCTCTTCCCCATCCCCGGCATCATTCCCCTCTCAATTTATATATTTACCATCGCTCTACCTTGTGTAGTTCGCCTGCTATGTCGTGTTGAGTAGACGTGTGTTGGTGGTGCTCGTCACGAAAATGGAGAAACGAAATCTAGAGCAACGCGTCCCGATAAAATTTTGCGCCAGATTGGGCGAAGCAGCTTCGGAAACTTATGCTTAAATTGTAAAAGTGCATGGTGATAGTGCTCTTAGTCGTGCCCAGGTGGTTCGATGGCATAAAGAGTTAAAGGAGGAGCGTTAAAGCGTGGAAGCTCGCATGAGCAAGTCGAAGGTGAAAACGATGCTCATTACCTTTTTTGATAGTCGTGGAATCGTCCACAAAGAATTTGTTCCATCGCGACAAACCGTAAAGCAAGTCAACTATCGCCAAGTACTCAAAAGATTGCGAAAACGAGTCAACAGGGTGCGTCCAGGCATCGCTCGTGACTGGATCCTTCATCACGACAATGCGCCGAGCCACACCGCCCTCAGCGTGTCCCAGTATGTAGCCTCTAAAGGGATCGCCGTGTTGCAACAACCGCCTTATTCGCAAGATATGTCACCCTGTGACTTTTTTCTGTTGACTAGAACAAAATCGGTGGTCAAAGGAACCCATTTTGAGTCGATTACGGACATTCCAATCGAAGCGTTCCAGAAATGTTACGAAGCGTGGAAAACGCGCTGGAATCGTTGCAGGGGACTACTTTGAAGGGGATGACAGATGTATAGTTAATTTTTAAATATACGGTTTTTATAGAATCAGCCTCATTACTTAATTGTCAGACCTCGTATATCCTATCATAAAAAAGAGATTACGATATAATCTCGAAGTTTGAAGCCACATTATCTCTTCACCTATTGGTTGGATTTAAACGCGCCACCTATTCTTTAGAATCGAGATCAGCGGAATCTATTATGAAGTCAATGCATGCGCACCGAAATGCGATATAGAATCATTTTCAGGTTAAGAACAGAGCTGCCTATTATGAAACAAAGGTATTTCCATCGAAGTGCGCTTTAGTCCTGATATGCTCCGTTAGCGGCGGTAAATGCTGGGGATACAAGCCGAGTCTGTAGTTTGAATTGTACAATTTTGACTTCCATTTCATTCAAAGCATTCGAGTGGAGCTCATGTATGTTTTTTAAACATTTATTCAATCTTCAGCATTGTAATTATTTAAACAATTTTTATAAATGGCTATTTTTTAAAGAATACATTTATATGTTGCTTTGTAAACCTACAAGAACTAATAATTATTGAAACAATTTTAATTAAAAAATTAAGAATTTGCCTTTTTGTACAAGTAAATGTGTTTACGAAGTTTACTAAGAATCTCTATCAGATGACTCTTTTCTATGTTGCTTTGCAAATTTACATAAACTATTAATTATTTAAACAGTTTTCATTTAAAAACTAAAAGCGACCTTTTTTCAAAGAGCCAGTTTGTTTGCGGAGTCAACTAAAAATGCCGATCTGATTTTTTTCTATATTGGTTTTAAAATTTACAAGAACTATTAATTATTTAAATAATTTTTATTTAAAAATTTAAAGTTTGACCTTTATCCTATGAGTCAATTTGTTTTCGAAGTCAACTAAGAATATCTATCCGATGACTCTTTTTTATGTTGCTCTTCAAATTTACAAGAACTATTAATTATTTAAACAATTTTAATTTAAAGATTAAGAGTTTGACCTTTATCATACGAATCAATTTGTTTTTGAAGTCAACCAAAAATGTCTATACGATGACTCTTTTCTAGGTTACTTTGCAAAGTTACAAGAACTATTGAGTGCTTAATGAATTTCAATTTAAAAAATAAAAGTTTAATCGTTTTGATAAGAGTCAATTTTTTGACGGAGTCAACAAAGAATGTCTATCGGATGAGCCTTTTCTATTTTGCTTTGTAAATTTGCAAGAACTATTATTTATTTAAAGAATTTCAATTTAAAAGTGAGAGTTTAACCTTTGATCTACGAGTTAATTAGTTTACGAAGTCAACTAAGGATGTCTATACGATGACTCTTTTCTATGTTGCTTTGCAAATTTATAAGCACTATTAATTATTTAAACAATTTTAATTAGAAAATGTAAAGTTCGGCCTTTATCCTACGAATCACTTTGTTTTCGAAGTCAACTAAGAATATCTATCCGATAATTCTTTTCTATGATGCTTTGCAAATTGACAAGAACTATTGAGTACTTACAGAATTTCAATTTAAAAACTATGAGTTTCAACGTATTGAAACGAGTCAATTTTTTTACGGAGATAATTAAGAATGTCTAACGGATGACTTTTTTCTATTTTGCTTTACAAATTTACAAGAACTATTAATTATTTAAACAGATTTAATTTAAAAAATTTAAAGTTTGGCCTTTATTCTACGAGTCAATTTGTTTTCGAAATTAACTTAGAATGTCCATTCGATGACTGCTTTCTAAGTTGCTTTGCAAATTTACAAGAACTATTAATTATTTAAAGGATTTTAATTGCAAAATTACGAGTTTAACCTTTTTTCTACAAGTGAATTTGTTTACGGAGTCAACTAAAAATGTCTATCGGATGACTCTTATCTATGTTGCTTTTTAAATTCACAAGAATTTTTGAAACAATTTCAATTAAAAGATTAAGAATTTGGTTTTCTTTCTACGAGTAGGCTAAATTTTTTAACATACTTAACTGAAAATATCTTTTCGATGATTTGTTTTCTCTGAAGCTTTGAAAATTTACAATTATTAGTTATTTAAAAAATGTTTATCAACATGTTTATAGTTTTGCTATTTTTCAAGTAAGAGGCATAATTTGTTTACGGAATAAAGTAAGAATGTCTTTCGATGATCATTTCCCACCATAATTTATAAATTTATAATAATTATTAATCATTCGAACAATATTCATAAACATATTGAGAGTATCAGGTGTATACATATGAAACCGGTATTGACATCTAGCGGCCAGTAGGCACACTTGTAGGCACTGTCGGAACTTACCATTTGTGCTAATTGGCGTATTGTCAT
>NC_046665.1:16845481-16846731 GCF_010883055.1 Belonocnema kinseyi | reverse complement strand
GCATCGATGGGGCACGCACTCAGCGAAAAGCGCTTCACTTCTTACGAAAATGTTGGAAAATGGCTCGATGACTGGTTTGCTTCAAAAAACGAAGACTTTTTTGTAAAGGTATCCATAAATTGCCTGAGAGGTGGACAAAATGTGTAGCCAGTGAGGGCGCATACTTTGAATAAAATATTTGTTATCATTCTCTTGAAATAAATGTGTTTTTTTCATGAAAAAATACCGGTTTCATATGTATACACCTGGTATATAAAAGTTACAATCCTTATAAAGTATATATACTTTTATATAACTAGAAGCTCATACGCGCGCTTCGCACGCGACTCGCTGCTTTACTTGTAATTATTTTATTTGTAAATGAAGCTTAATATGATACTGTGATGTTCATTTTTGGTTTAATAACTTTTATTTGTACATGGCTCCGCACGGCCACCCTCTCAAGATGCAGAATAAATTATTGCGCAACACAGAACATTTTAATGCAAGTTTAGAAAAAACATATGAAATGTCGGCGCGTACCAATTTTCATAGGAATACATGGTAAATGATCTCGACTCGAGGAGAGTCCAAATGTCAAGCCATTTCGAGCGCCCCTAGCACTTGGATGGGTGACCATCTATGAGGTACGACCGGGTTGTGTACTCGAATTTTGGAAATCTGGTAAATCTCGGAAGGGGCCGCATTGTAATTAAATTGTACTAAAATTCATACAGACTATTATGAAATTACTGGAAGCAATTAATAAAAAGAAATAATTACTAAAAGTAATGAAAATGAAAGTTTTTACTATTATACAGGTTTAATTTCTTTTTTAATTCTTATTAAATATATAGTGCATACATTTTCTCATAAAAACTAATTTGTTTAAAATGTTCAAATAGTTAAAAATCTAAAAAACAGTTAAGTTCTGAATTTGTTTATGGAATTTATTTCAATAATAAATCATTAGTGTAAATTTGCAAAGTATCATAGTAAAAAGTGATTGGAAATACAATCTTTTAAAAATAACAAAATTTTGAATTTTTTATGAATGTTCTTTAAATAATTAATAATTCTTGTAAATTTAACAAATAATTTAGGAAAGATTCATCGTAACAATAATCTTAGTTAACTTCGTAAACAAATTGTGTTTATTAATTTTAAAATACCCTTACCAGGTGTATACATATGAAACCGGTATTTTTTCAAGAAAAAAACACATTTATTTCAAGAGAATGATAACAAATATTTTATTCAAAGTATGCGCC
>NC_046665.1:16842601-16845381 GCF_010883055.1 Belonocnema kinseyi | reverse complement strand
GCTAATAGCCTAAAAAGCATCCCTGCGTGTCAACAATATGTTAGAACACTTGCGGGAAAAATGCAGAAGGCGGTTGTCCTTGGGTCGCTCCGTGTTCTTAGGATCCACGAGGCTTTTGCAATAATAAAAATTGACAAAAAATACCAACAAATGACCAACAAACGATTTCGCGAAGAAGTTTTGGAAAATATAAAAAATTATAGAGCTAGAAAACATTTTTTTTTTGCTAGTGTGAAATTTGCACCAAAAACTTTAAATAATAATAACTTTTGCAATTTTAACCAACAAACGTCGAAAGTTAACCAACAAACACCAACAAACGATTAAAAACAGAAAAAATTCGATATTTCCAAATTAGTGAAAATTGGGGTAGTGTTGGGTCGTTACCTAAAATTACCGGTAACGGTAGAAATTTCCGGTGAAGTAGAGGAAATTCTCCGGTAACTGTCACGAGACCGAGGCTTTATATTATAATTATTATATATTATATTTCACTATATGTATGAGATCAATATATTCAAAATGTGGAAGAAAAAGATTACGCGCTGATAAAAATAGAATTGGTCTTGAGGGGTGGTCGATATCTTCTCATGAAAGCACAGAACGGCACGGTTACCATGACAAACGCACCGTCCTGTCTACCAAGGGGGGGGGGGCGGAATCATGCATCTAACGAATCGTCCAGCACTTGGAAAGGAAGAAAACCATAATGTCTTTTCGAGGATTGGTTCAGCCCTGCCAATGGAACAATTTATGATAATTCGAGCCAGGCATTAAACCTAGGGGTGAATCTCCATGGAAATCCTTCTACCATGCTATTATATAAGCTCTGGAACAGGTGGATGCCAGAGAGTTTTTAATCTTCAGTCGTCGTTCAGTCTTTATTCGTCGGTCTAAGTCCAGTTCAGTCTGAGCCAGTTCTTTTTAGAAGTCATTCGGTACGGAGTGTCAACCCTTGGCTTCGGGGTTTCTAAGAATACCAGTTTGTTGTGACAGTTTCCTTATCTTAACAAAGTCACCACGGGCTTACTATCAATTATTTGGATTACCGTTACACTGAGGGTCCAGGATCCATTACTTAACTCGCTTCCGGATCCACGTCTGAAGAAATCCTGCACACAGGAGTGATCGGTAAGTCAAAACAACATTCACCCCTTGTATCTTTCCTTCTCTAATGTGTGAGGACACTCATAAATCCGTTCTTTGCAGTCGGAGAGTGTCAACCAAATCAACGTTATTTAAAGAATCTGTTGGAGTATCCATCATATAACCTTTGCGCATCGTTTCTTCCACATGGAATATTTTATGTATTACAACTTGAATAAATTGATTTGATTGTAATTCATGTGTTTCCTGATTCATTGACTTGTGTTGGCTCATCCCAATTGTGGTACCATCCGACCACAATTAAAACGCGCATTTAGGGAATTTAGGTGTATGTATACGTTGTCAAGACGTTACATACTCTAATATTTTTGGTGCATCGGCCGGGCTATCAAAAAGCACAAGTCATTGAGTTTCACATGTTTACGAGAAAATCTGTTGAAACAAGAACGTTGATGAATACTCGCCCTATGACATTCATGAATAATTTAAATAATGTCAAATAACCCTGGTAATACTAGTGAAAAGACAGATTCAAATAACATTAGAATTACGCGTAGTCAAGCACAAGCGAATCCCGAAATTGCCAAAGTAGTAAGGGAAATTAAGGGACTACCTGACCCAACAAATAGAAACCGAACCAATAAAATTCAAGAAAATTTCTCCCAAACATTGCCTACATCAAGTGAAAATCTTTCTGGTACGAATATACCCAAGTGTATCGAATCTTGAATTCTTGAAAGTCAATAAAGAAGCATCGCAATTTAGTAACACGCTTCCAGTACATTTGGTGGGAAACAAGGATAAAAGTGTAATAATTAGTTCAAGTAATTCCACTCATCGTGATCAATTAAGTGAAACTGTCATCCTTGATGACGGTAACCCAATAAATTCAGTAGTTTTAGAAAACTCAGATTTTGAAAATACTATAATAGACGAAGAAATTCGCGATTTCAATCCTAAAGGTGCCGCTTCACTAAAACTTCAATCTTTTTATAATAAAACAACTCGTGGAAATACAGAAAATAATTATCAAGTTAAGGAAGAGAAAAAACCGGATGTAAATAGAGACCTTACTGCAAAAGAAAAAACCCTGTTAGGATTCTTAAATAAAAACCCTGTTTCACAAGAATTTTTATTTTCACCTAATAATAATAACACGCTCGTAGATAAATTCTTACCACAATCTCATCAAACTGAACTTAACATAAAGAGATTGGAATCTTCTGCATTTAAACAAGTCCCAACTGAAACTAAAATCATGTCGAATCCACAAGTAATAACGGTATCAAATAATCAAATGATTTCGCTACGTGATGCCTTAGAAGTCGTGCCCATATTCAATGGTGATAACATTCCCTTAACCCATTTTATTGAAGGCTGTAAGGAAACGAAGGAAATGCTTCCTGAATCTGTTGAATCGAATTTGGTAAAATTAATCCGGAGCAAACTAACACGTGAAGCTAGAAAGTGTATTTCTGGGTCTTCGTACACTAAAATTGAGGATTTGATAGATAGATTAAAAAGGGTTTGTGCGCCACACAAAACGGTTTATCAGTTACAGGGAGAATTAAGTAGAATATATCAATGGGAAAATGAAAAAGTTATTGCTTACGCAGTGCGCATCCGAGAAATCGGAAATAAAATTTTAGATGTTCATAAAATGAGCAATAATG
>NC_046665.1:16824591-16842501 GCF_010883055.1 Belonocnema kinseyi | reverse complement strand
ATTTGAGGAAATGAAAAAACAATCTGCGAGTTTCGATGGATCAAATAATTATACCCTTTTCGAAAAATCTCCTGATCAAATTTTTGATGAATTTTTGCTCTCAGGCTCAAATATTGATCAAATTTGTTCTATATATAATATCAATGATGAGGACAGATTCAAACATCTTAAAAGTTTACTTAGATTAGATCACTTACAGGCACAAGAATTAGAACATGTTGACAACCTTATTTTGAAAAATCTAGATCGCTTTCACATTCCTGGCGAACAACTCGAAGCCACAACTGTCCTTGAACACCATATTCCTACAACGGATGATATTCTTATCGCTTCACGTCAATACCGCTTTCCTCCGATTCACAAAGAAGAAGTAACTCGTCAAGTCAATGAGTTGCTTGATAACGGTATAATTAAACCATCTCAATCTCCATACAATACACCTGTATGGATTGTTCCAAAAAAAGGTTGACTCGCAGGGAAATAAGCGGTGGAGAATGGTGTTAAATTTTAGGAAGTTGAACGAAAAAACTATTGGTGACTCTTACCCTTTACTAAATATAAGTGAAATTCTCGATCAATTAGGAGGAGTACAGTATTTTTCTGTATTTGATCTTGCATCGGGATTACAAGGTACAGAGAAAATTCACGGAATTAATGAATCGACTTCGTAATGCCAATTTAAAGTTACAGCCTCACAAATGTGAATTTTTAAGACCTGAAGTAGTATATTTGGGACATATAATTGACAAAAACGGAGTTCGCCCTTATCCGAAAAAGGTACAAGCCGTACAAAAATTTCCTGTCCCAAAAACTAAAAAGAATATCAAACAATTTTTAGGTTTAGCAGGATACTATCTTAGGTTTTTTGAAAATTTTTCTAAAATCACTAGCCCTTTAACTGAACTCTTAAAAAAAGATGCACCTTTCGCCTGGGAAGAAAAACAACAGATTGCTTTTGAAACATTTAAAGCAAAATTATGTGAGGAACCCGTCCTCATTCGACCAGATTTCTCAAAACTATTTGTACTTACAACTGACGCATCTGGTTATGCTATTGGGGCAATATTGTCCCAAGGTGCGATAGGAAAAGATAAGCCAATATCTTTTGGATCACGAGCCCTTAGTGATACTGAGCGGAAATATGACACTAATGAGAAAGAGGCACTTGCAATTGTTTATGGAGTAACCCAATTTCGTCCTTATTTATACGGACACAAATTCACTCTTGTGACCGACCATGAACCATTGGTTTGGTTTAAGAATTCTAAAGACCCTTGCTCGAGAGTAACCCGTTGGAGACTGAAACTGGCGGAATATGACTTCGACGTTGTTTATAAAGCAGGAAAAATGAATGTAAACCCTGACGCGTTATCCAGGAATCCTGTTGAAAAGGAGGAAAATGGACATTTTAATGGAGAAAGTATTATAAAAGCAAATGATTATGTCAATAAAGGATCTTTAGACGAAGCCTGTGAAAAATAAAATCCAGTTGGCTTGCTATGCTATGAAGAAATTAATTATGAAGTAATAGAAGGAAAAGGGCAGGGAAAATGTGAAGATCCTGTCCTTAAAAATTTATAATCTCTGAAGTGTGAGAAATCTGACAAGGGTTCAGATTTAATTATTGATGAAACTGAAAATAAAAGTCTGTTTGTAAATTCCACTCGAAATGAAGGGGGTGGATTGCAGACATGGAGTGCAGTAGTCACTCGTGGAAAATTGGAAGCGAAAAATGAACTTGAAGAAGTAAATACAAAAATACAAAATAGAAATTATATCAATAAAAATGATCCTAATGGGAATGAAGAAATTGTACCTCATTCAATTTTAAATAATGAGAATACGGAAAAGACTATATTTTTAGGAAAGAGGAAAAGAGGAAGACCAAAGAAGGTCATACAACAAGTAAAATTGTTTCCCCCTAATGAAGAAAAAAGGGGTAGACCCAAAAAGTTTATTCAAAAAGTGAATTTTCCTTTAATAAAGAAGAGAGGAAGGCCCAGAAAATTTCCTGAACAAAGCCCCTCAATGACAAGGACAAATATGAAGAATAAAGAAACAGAAAATAATTTAGAAATTATTGATAGCTTGGATTCCAATTCTGAATATGAATTAAATAAAAATAAGAAGTTGAAGAATTATAAAAAATTAAGGAAACCAAGAATTCAAGAAATATATACTGAAGAAAGTGCAGCAGATTCTAATTCTTTCAGTGAAGAGGAAGAAGAAGAGGAAAAAGAACAGGATAAATACCAAAAATTTTGAATTGACTTCAGATATAAAAGATCCATTGAATGATTCTGAGAAAAGATACAAACACAAAAACCCATACAAAAAAACGCTGTGGAGTCAGGTAAGAATGAAATCACCCGTCCTCCACCCGAACCTCCCCCTGAAGAAACTGCTTCAGTCGGATTAAACATTTTACGACGAAACATAATTGAATGCCGTGATCAGTTATGCATGAGGAAAGACAATTATGCTTATTTTTTAGCAGCTGATGGAAGTCCACTTGATAACGGCTCAAGAATGCTTGAGAAACGAGGTGAAATGCCAAAGTTTCCAAATTTACAAGAAGGGTTATACAGAAGGGTCAACAGTATCATATTGCCCTTCCAATTGAAGATGAAAACAAAACTAATCTTTCTGAAAATTTAAAAAATATTAAGTCAGCGATTTATTCATTAAAAACAATGGCAGAAAAATTAAAATTGAAATTAATTAGCTTAGCGAGAACCGCTGAAATTAATCATGTATCTTGGCAGGAAATACTAGTCATTTTAGATTCAGCATTTAAGGATTCAAATACAAAAGTTATAGTCTGTAAAGGACTTGTTCAGTATCCCACTAACGAACAAAAATCAGCAGTTTTAGAAGAAGCCCACTCTTCAGTAATGGGTGGACATAAGGGTGTCACAAAAACATACAACAGGATACGTCAAAAATGTATTGGGTTAATATGAAGCTTGATGTTCAAAAGTTTATTCAACAATGCCTGCAATGCCAATTAAAAAAGTTCGTCAGGGTTAAAACTAAGAATCCTATGATAATTACAGATACACCAAGCACAGCTTTTGAAAAAATTGCTATGGACGTTGTAGGCCCTCTACCCCCAACTACGTTAGGAAATGAATACATTCTGACTATTCAAGATAATTTTACTAAATTTTGTATAGCGGTATCAATGCCTAATCAAGTTGCAAGTACTGTAGCTGATGCTTTCATAAAAAGATTCATCTGTATATATGGAGCACCAAAATGTGTATTAACTGACCAAGGAAGTAATTTTTTACGTAATTTACTAAACAGATTAACGAAAAGATTTAAATATCAAGCAGTTCAGAACAACCGCTTACCATCCTCGATCTAACGGATCATTGGAAAGATCGCATTACGTATTGGGTGAGTATTTGAAACAATTCGTTCAAAAACATACCGAATGGGATGACTGGTTGGAATTAGCAACTTTTTTCTATAATACCAGTGTACATGAGGGCACGCGTTGCACTCCCTACGAATTAGTATTTGGAAAATTAGTAAGACAACCCTCTAACGATCCCATGTCAGAACTTGAAAAATTGCCGACCCATAATGGCTATATGATTAATTTAATAACACGTCTTTATGAGATCAGGGCTTTAGCTCGAAAAATTATAATTTCAGCTAAAGAAAAATCCAAAATATATTATGACAAAAAAGCAAATCCACAACACAACAACACAACAACACAACACAACACAATTTATTAATTATTAATTAATTAAAACTAGAGGATCATTAGCATATGGAAATTTTACTTTAAGTTTATATCAATCTGGATACGCAATGTTGGCTGAACTATTGAAATTACTTGACTAGGTATAAATTGCACTCAGCTTTAAATAAAGAAAGAGAAAATTTAACATGCAACATCGTTCTCTTTGAAAAATAAAAATATATGAATATCTTTTTTATAAATTACTTTTTACCCTTAATAAAAATATATGAATATCTTTTTTATAAATTACTTTTTACCCTTATCATTAAATAAGGACAAGTCAATAACAGGGTAAAACCCATTTTTCAGAAATGAAACGTGAGGAAGGAAAATGGAAACCCATAATGTTGCTATTACTATGGAGTGCAACCGCGGAAGCTATAGTGGGGTACGATTGCGGTCCCAATACTTTGAATATTACAACCGTTTCTTTACTTGAGGTAGGAGGATGTGACATACCTATACTTATATTACATATAGAATCAGTAAATATCCAATTATTACAAATAACAGATTATACGTCCACAAAAGTTATACACAAATGCAAAATTTTCGGTTTGAAACCAAATAATTCTTATTCTCACACACTAATCATAGCTGGATCAGTCACAAATTATGGCTCCTGTTACGGTGCTCAATACTCAGACCCTTACGGTACTTGGAACTAAGCAGTTGTCGAAGCTACTTATAAAATTGCGTTACAAGAATATTATGCTACAATCAATTTAAATGATAATAAAATACACCTAAGCTCAGGCGTGGTATGCGCAATTTCAGACACTACTTGTGTTGATATGGAGGGAGGTCAAACTTTTTGGAACCCTCTCCCTTCAGAAACGTGCAATTTCAAAAAATACGAATTATTATACTCAGGACTCGCGAATAAGACTTACGATAATACCACACACAACTCAGAAATATTATACTCCCTAATAACAGAAGATATAACATTCGTATTATCATACAAATCTATAATGTCTGTCTGTAATATTTTACTCGTAAGAAGAGAACACCCATAATTACTAATTCATGAAAACAAACACGGATTTACTATTTTTGAGAATCAAAAAATTGCAGTAAAAATATACATATTTTCGCATATGTTAATTCCAAATTTGTTTATGTCGAAAGACACATTCGTAGAGAGGTAAAACAACTTTATCGAGACGCTTTAGCTGAAAAATGTAAACTCGAACAAGAATTATTTAGAAATTCCCTTATTTTAGCCACTCAAGCACCTGATGAATCTGCTTATCACTTAATGAAGGGACCGGGTTATATGGCAGTAGTGGCTGGAGAAGTTGTTCACATAGTTCAATGTGTACAAGCTGAGGTTATTTTTCGAGAAACCAAAGAATGCTATATGCAACTTCAAATTTTTAAAGGAAATCAAGCATTTTTTCTAACTCCACGGACTCATATTATTTCAAGAACGGGCACACAAACAAGTTGTAACACATTTGTACCTTCAATATATTTCTTTGGCGAGAAGTGGTTTAAAATGTTACCAAATCATGTCGAAGGGCCAACACCCAATGTAATGATGCCTAAAACTACACCTACCTGGGCATATACTAACCCTTCATCCTTAGCTACGAGTTGCATATATTCACAGGCTGATTTAGATAAGTTGAGAGACCATATAATGTTTCACACTGAAAAGCCTATGGTTTTAAATACATTAGCTAGAGGAGTAATGGGAAATCCTACAAATAATCAAGGAATTTCGGTATTTAATCTTTTAGGTGAAGAAAATTTGGACAAAATCGCACAAATTGCGTGGGGAAAATTTTGGACAATATTCACCAATTTTGAAACAACAAGCGCAGGTGTAATTGGAATCGTGATAATAATAAGGGGCGTTAAACTCATAGCAGATACATTAATTCATGGTTACACATTACATTCAGTTTTCGGATGGTCAGTTCACTTATTAGGTGCATTTTGGTCTTCAGTGACTAATTTGTTATTACATCTAGGTAAAGACCGAGATCTGTCTTCAAGAAGCAGAAGTCAAATTGAAGCCACGCCCGCAGATAGCATTGATGAAAAGGAAATAAAACCAAACCCTAACACCGAAAATTCACCAACAGGTAACATAACGCCTCAAGTACGAACACATATGTATCCTTCAGGACCTTATAGAAAGTCAAAGGAAAATGCCACCTAATTACGAAGTTCAAGTTATAAGAGATACTGGAAAATAATTTATTTATTCAGTTACCTTGAGATACGAACGTCATACAATAATCAGTAGTAGTCAGGGCGAAGATTTGGCAAAGCAAAATGCCGCTCGCGCTTTGTATTGTAATTTACTCGAAAATTTTTGTAAAAATCGAATCTTACCTGCACCACAATATTCAACATTAAATACCCGCGAAAGTTTGGGCATACAGGCCTCCGTCGTAGTATGCAAAATTATGAATCTAAAAAGAGCAGCACTAGGAACAACGCCCTTAGAAGCTAAAGTAAAAGTAGCATTAAAAACACTACACGCACTACGACACTTAAGATATCCAGTTGATATTTCAAGATTAAATCATTCATTTGAAACCCTCAATATCTACCATAAAGAAACAACTATGCCAAAAAAACGAAAAATGACCACTATATCACCCTCACGTGAAGAAAAAACAATAATTAAGAAAGATTGTAACGAAGAAGCTCTACCACTAAACCCTGATAAACCATCAACTTTTCAATTTAACTGGATGAGAAATCCATCACATTGGAAAACATTTTAAAAATGTATTAAATGTGGTTCCAGACCACAGAACCCTTACTTTAAATTCTGAATATGACTATGCCCCTTTTGTATTTAGTAATGTCCTATTAAATAATGCAAATTTTACATAATCATAATTCGGAAATTACAATTTAATTCACTTATTTAAAAAATAATAATAATAATAATAATGTCCTATTACCTGTCTTACTAACTACCGCATGTGTTATTAGACAATTGTTGTTCTGTTATTGTGCATAATTAAATTAATGTATTAATTAATTCTTCTTATTTCAGGTCACGGATCGAGGAGCACAATGATTCTACCAAATTTTCTAACCTTTCTCATAATCCTTTTAGAGTTAAAATCAATACCATGCCCACCTTATTCCTACCAGTATCTTCCTGCAATCCAAACACCTGGCCTTTATTTTGAGAAATTAATAGACATTCGATTTCCTCTAAGTGATTGGAGCATCATTGCACCCTTTTGGCCAAGAAATAATAAATTATTTTCAAGAAATACCACGTTTGTATTTACGTGGAAATGATATTCGTACCCATATTTTTAAAATAGAGACACTTGAAATGCCAAAAGATTTAGCTATTCTTGATTCCAGTTTTAATAAGAAATTGAAAGAAATTAATTATGCAGAGAATGCCACTCTATACAGCGAATGGGTTTCCGAAACTTTCGGAAAACTATCACGAATAGCAGATTATTATTTGGAAAACCTAGGAAAATTATCAAATATCCTATCGTTTGCTAAAATGGGAAAATGGCACCCAAGAATCCTTACAAGTAATCAATTGCGTCTAGTAACTTCAGATATTAATGAAAAATTTCCTGCTACATACCTTCCAACAAACAATTCATTAATGCAGTATTTAGAAATGTCGGAAATTGAAATATTTCAAATGAATGATACAATTATCATTTACGCGTCGATTCCTGTTCCACAAATTGAAAAATTCAAATTTTATAAATTACATCCCTCGTACAAATTCTCGACCTTGAATAATGATTCAAAATTTATAACTACTTACATCTAACCTAAGACTAGTCATCTTGCAATTTCAAATGATAACTCTACATACTTATTCACTAATAACAAACTTCATCAAACTTGCAAAACAACCCCTTATGGCAAAATGTGTCTATCAGCTGAAATTCTAGAATTTTCAAACTCAGTAAATAACTGTGAACTTTCACTTTATTTAAACTCAACCCTTTCTGAATGCAACTTAGAAAAAACCCTACAATATAAACCCTTTCCTTCCATATTAGAATCATGACCGGGGTGGACATATTTTTCTCCTTATACAAATAATATTCAAATTAAATGTCCCCTAAATCAACAAATTATATTTCTATTAAAAGTTAATGGCATATTTAATATTTCATCAAATTGCGTTCTGATATTAAATAATTCGCAATCTTGGATTCCTAATCGGGAAATGGAACGAGAAAAAGAAATTATATACCGATTTTATAAAAAAGATTTCAGCCCAAAATATACTATTCAGTCAGAAAACATTACATTTTTACACGAAATTACAAACCCTCCTGATTCTTCCGATAACAAAATTATAATAGCTCTTCTGATTTCTATAACTATTATTGCTATTATAGCAGTATTTACACTTTTGACTATAATTTATAAAGAATTTTACTTGCATCAAGGAATGCGCTGGCCATCCGTTTCATTTTTCAATATTCCTACTCCTCATCCAAGCGACTCCCTAAATGCAACACCTGATGAAGTTGCAGTCTAAGAATACTACTCTTTATCCAAAGGATTTCCTAAAGGCAGTATCTAACGTAATTTGATATAATAATGCTAATAAACTAATTAGGTAAAGAAAAACAAAATAATAATTACCTACAAAATTCTTTATAATATTTTATTGTTGTTCCACGGATTGTAGTACTTCGAGTATATTAATGTAGAGAATCAATAATCGGTTGCTTATAAAACAGTTGTGATTTATTATAACCTCAAATTTCAAACTAATTTGTTATCTATTCCAATTTAATTTTTTTTTAAGAAAACGGACGATTTAAATTATATAAATTTTATTTGATAAAGGATTTAATTATTAAACTCTTTTTTACAATAGAGATCGAAGCCACTCATTTCTTACTTTACTATATATACATACTCACATAAAACTAAAGTACAACTATTTACAATACCGAAATGGAAACAATCATTTTTTGCTTATATGCTGGAACATCGTCACTTCTACCATACAAAATTGGTCAGCATGTCTAAAAAAAAGCTCTCGTCTTATGGCTCAAACTAGAAAAATAAAAGAGAAAAGAAATGTTATTAATATGAACTATTATTAATTATTATCCTGGCGGGAAAATTTTCAGTTTATTTTGCGAAACCAAATGTAATTTATATTTCTCACTTATATATTAAATAAAAATCGAAAAGAAGCAAATGTTAAAAAAAATTTTAACTACCGTAATTAATTAACTAAATAAAAAATAAAAATAAAAATAGTAATTAAGTACCTTAACCAATTTATCTTGATCATTGATGATGAATCTCTGGTAATCCATTTGCATGGGCACGTTCCCAAATTGTCGCAGATGACGCTGGATCATCGCGCATCGATTCTGAATAGTTTTTTTTGGGAAATGGCCCAATTCACTGGTAATTTAATACGACGCCCAGCATATCTAACGTATAACCTTGGAATTGAGATCATAAATCCTACTGTATTTGTAGGAGCCCACATTTCATCAGCTTTCACCTATAAATATTTATTTCATTAATAATATTGAAATAAAAAATGCAATAAGAATTTATAAAAGACTATGAGATAATGAAGAACTAAATTTGCCTTTTTTAAAAAACTATTACAAAGGAATTGAAAAATCCAGTTGAATCAAACAGAAGAAAATAATTACAATTAAACTAATCAAACTTCTAAATTAAAATTATATAAAGAAAAATGAAGAAAGAAAAAAAGGGGGAATTAAAATAAAATTATATAACAAAAAATATATATAACTCTTAATGCCTCTAATGCCTTTTTAAATTCTCACTTGTAAAATAGCATTTAATTTATAAAGTTAATATTAGCTAAATAAATAAAATATTATTACCTCCACAAGTTTTTCATGACGAATCGCCCAAAATTGACCTGCTACGGCGAAGATGGAGTCGGAAAAACCTTTCGACATTTTTTCTTGCAGAATCTGCGTCATTTTACTAAAATCCGTTGGAGTAAGCGTATTCCAAGCGTCAGGGAATTGGTATCGCCAGGCTTTGTTTCTAAACTTATTTAAATGTGTCGCGATGTGTTGACTGGCTGAGTTTAACCAAGAAAATCACTTTCAAAGAGAGCGTCATGATCATTGCTCATGAAAGTAAAAAACTCAGGCGCGTTTGATTCTGGGATTAAAATTGTTGGTTGTCCTAGCGTTCCACTTGGTCCTGGGATTGGCATTCCAACCTGTTCTGACATCCCACTTGATTCTGATGTCACACTTGATACCGCAATGGGATAAGGTGTAATTCTTACCCCAGATAGTGCTGCAGAACTCATCACTTTTCCATTACTATTTTTCATGGCTGGGATTATATAACGGATGTTTGGCTGAGGAAATTCCATTAGGGTAAATACAGGATGAAACTGCACTATCCCAACTGGTCGCAAATATTGAAAGTTTGGAATAACTGGTTGACTTACTATTGGCCGTAAGTCACTGACGGTCGCGTAATTATTATTATTAACAGGGCACTGAGTACTCACTTCTGGCAATACAATAGACAAATCCGACGCACTATTTTCAAACATGGTATTACATACATGACTTTGAGAACTAAACTCACTTAAATGATGATTTTGAACACTCTCAGCAACCGAATTACCTGGATTGGTCATTTCGGAGAGAATCGATTCAATTTGTTCTAAATCAGGCGAACCGAAACCTGTTTCCAAATCCGAAACTGATAAATTTAAAATTCCATCAAGCATGTTGTCATACTCAAGAGAACTGGATGGGGAAACCGATTAATTAGCCATTATTTCTTTTCAAACCGTAAGCACACTCTCAAAGTAAGCAGGAAAAGTCTCAAAACGAACTAAAGACCCAAAATAATTAAGTCTCTTTTTAAAGCCCTCTCTTAAAGAAAAAACTAGTGGGAGTAGAAAATTTGAGGGTGGGAGAAAAGCGATAAAATCCGAAAAAATTATGTTTTTGTCATTATTAAATAAGTTATTTAACAACACATGCCTAACACAACTGCAATAGCACTCAAAATAACGGACCAAAAGGAAGGAAATTTAAAGTGTTCAGAAATTTTAAGAATAACATTAGGGATGAGGGACCAAACAGGATACTTGTAATAGATTTAATTATACAAAGTACACTGGAAATCCAATATTTCTAATGTTTGTTCCATTCTTCTCCAGCCTTTAGTAAATGCATGCCTAATACAACTTACTCGTCAAAAATATTTTAGAATGTAAAACTTTTGTATTATACGTATATATGTGTTACATTTTTAGAATTTATTCCAACTTATAAAATGCCAGAAATTCCATGTGATGAGATAATCGATAATGAAAAATTTGAGAGAAGCTCGATTTTTTTTATGGATTTTTGATGAACACTTTTTTCATAACTTTTTCCCCTGGAAATACAGGTGTGCATAGAAACTTATCTTATAACATAAATATTTGCATTGAATGTTATAATTCACTTCCTTTTATTCTAAAAGAAGATTATGTATATCAGAATTTTTGGTATTCGATAGGTCATTTAGAATTAATTAATATGAAATGTCATAGATGCGGAAAAGAAATAAAAAAATTACGCTATCGAGCATATTCATGCACTAAATGCATGAGACAATTTTCATGCCAATCATTAAGTATGCAATTTGGGTTTGAGTTTAATGTTATACGTAATCATTAAATATTGTTTCATTGAATAGTATATATAACAATTTTAAATGTCAATCAAAATTTTAATGACCAAATTTAATGAAATCTTCAAATAATAGTATAATTTAATTTAACCATTTAATTCCTATTACGGTAATCATTATTAACTAATACTTGGAATAAAATGTTGTAAAAAATAATTAAATATATTTATTTGAGTCATTTAAATCAATTTATATTAAACTTGGAAATTTTATTCCCAAGTTCAATCTTGGGTAGGAAGGAAGTCACGTGTTCGTGACTCATGTCAAAAGGGTTCACATTTATTCTGTCTATTAATTATGTGAATTATTTTTTCCTCTTTCAAATTCTGCACGTTACATTCGTCATATTAAATAACTTGTGGGAAAACTTTCACGTTTAAAAGTGTTCCTTAACCTCTACGGTGGTATTTGGTTTTGCTTAAAAATGTATGCGCACATTATTTTTTGCAAAAATATTGTTCCTTTTAATTTTTCACACTTTGCAGATTGAGTAGACAGCAATTACGTATGTATTTCTTACATAAAAATGTCTATGAAAAACATTTCTTGAACATAATGTTTCGAAGGGTATCTAACCTAATCTGCTGAAACGTTGCAGGCATTTTGCAGTTTCACGCCATCATGAAGAATATAAGTTTATTAGTATGTTTATTATTAATAAAAAGTGAGACATTAAATGTTTTCAAATATTTCGGAAAGATATTGGTAAATACGTAATTTTTTGTAATAATAGATAAAGGTAAGATAAGAGGGTGGTTTCAGGAAAACATTGTAAATAGGTATGTAATATAAATAAAAATTCAATACTATTTTTTGCAAAAAAACCGTTTTATTTAATTTTTTTATTAAAGTACTAACAATAAAAGACGTTTAAGGATATGGATGACAATAAATGAATACACCAATTTTTTCGTTATATAAAAGAGTAATTTCCGAGTTCAGTCTATTCAAATTCCATTCACATTCAGTCTATTTTAATCCTACATTATTTTTATAGGAACATTTCCTTTGTCTTTAAAAGCACATGTTTCTTATTTAGAAATCAACCATTTGCATTAATACGTTTATTCTCCATGAAACTGATCAACAACTACGACGTATTTTGAAATTCACATTCATTCACACTTTAACATACAGATGGCGTCGCAATGTGAGCGGTAACGAAAGAAGCGAAAGAAACGTTACCGGTAATGACGGTGATTTTCCTACTGAAATTACGGAGAATATTACCGCGACCCAACTCTAAATTGGGGTGCTAACTTCATAAGGGTGTGCAAATGTCTGTGCGGCCTGCTTAACTCACAACGGATCCCCGTGAAAAGGTACCCGTAGGGTGGCGTCCCATGATTGCAGAATTGCGTTGCATTTTGCGCAATGCGTCAAATCTCTAGACATTTCAGCCAATAACAGTGTTTCTCTGAATAATTAGGAGAATATTATTGGCTAAAATTTGTAGTGAATTGACGCAATTCTGCAATCATGAGACACCACCCTTAGGGTGGCCTCTGCAAGTAGGCAGCCTGCATGCAGAAAACCCATGAGAGTGAAAGAGATGGACCATTCTCTATCTCTCTTACTCTTATAGGTTTTCTGCATGCAGGCTGCCTGCTTGCAGAGGCATGAAAACACCCTAAACTCGCCACATCCCGATCGCGGGTTTTTGCTGTGCGCTTAAAGATATCCTTTCTCGTAAGGTGTCAGCACCGTTTAGCAATTATTATTAATATGATATTTTTTAAGTCATAATTTATCAGCTTTTTCTTAATTCATTAATACATTTTTGTATTTATGTGAAAGGCCTTTATAAAATAATTCGTTAAGTCTACAATGCCCGGTGCTATTTTCGGAAATTAAACCAAGCTTAATGCCATCTTGTTCCTAGTGCTATTACACATGCTGTCAAATTGAGTAATTCCACTATAAATTACGTCACGTAAAATGACACAGAAGAATACATTTTTCGTTCGACAGTCAATTTCAACGCTCAAAATTATAATTTTGTCTACGTTGGCATCACTGCAACTATGCTCGTCGCCCTCACCACTCTCATGGTGGCGTCCCATGATTGCAGAACTGCGTTGCGTTTTGCTTAATGCGTCAAATCAATAGACATTTCAGCCAATCACTGTGTTTTTCTGAATAACTAGGAGAATATTATTGGCTGAAATGTCTAGTGAGTTAACGCATTACGCAAAACGCAACGGAATTCTGGAATCATTGGACTCACCCTCAGAGTGGCGTCCCATGGTTTCAGAATTGCGTTGCGCTTTGTATAATGCATCAAATCACTAGTCATTTTAACCAATCACAGTGTTTCTCTGAATAACTAAGAGAATATTATTGGCTGAAATGTCTAGCGAATTGACGCATTACGCAAAACGCAACGCAATTCTGCAACCATGGAACGCCACCCTCACACGTCTCAGTTTCCCCCCAGATGAAATAAGTAGGGAAAGCCTAGGTATTTTCTCGTCCCACAGGCTAAACAAAATATTTCTCCCCACGAGACAATTTATATCTCGCACGCCAGTTGAAAATGGTATACTTGAGGGTAGATATCCGTTTGAACTAAGACGCAATTGAACTAAAGCCGAGGGATGGGTAAGTAATTGACCCTAGGTAATTCACGTGGGTTTTTACGGTAAATTACTAGATATTTTACGCACCTAGTTTCTTACACGATGTGAATTACGCGTATATGGGACTTTACGTTCTGCGGTTTCCGTTTCCCTGCACAATCATTAGCTGTAAAACGTGTTGCCACTTGTAAACATTTCTTTAAATAAATTTAAAAAATCGTATAGGTACATCATTTTATTATAATGATGTTAGTTTATCAGTATATATTTTATTGTTAAATATTTTTTGTACTGGTCAAAAATCAATATATTTGTAATAATTAATTTTTCAAATCCAATATTTGAAAAATATTAATTTTTGACCCGTAGACAAAAACACTTAACATCAACTTATTTATTAAGTATTAAATTGGCAAATATTTCACAATAATAATAATGAAAAAATAGATATAAATTTGAAAAATCACAGCAAATTACGAAGACTTCTTGGGTTTGAATAATTCACCGGCATTCCTAAAACAATTATATTATAATACTTTTCAATTAAAAGTATTTAAATGAACAAAAATAACGATATTTCATCATTATCATTTGTAGGCGTTTGAAATTAAGATCATTCCGTAGAATACATTGAAGCCCGGAGAATTTTTTTGCTTCTGATTCGCTTTAGTTGATATTATTTTTCCATGAACAATATTGGCAATGAAATAAAACTCTTGCAAATGCAAGTACCAGAAGTTCAAAAAAATGAAGCTATGCACAGTTCTACAAGTCCGTCATCTTGGTACGTAATTTACTGGTATTTTACATGTTTTCTACGTAAAATACTTCACTTAGGTATTTTACGTAAAAAACTTCAATTACGCGTAACTGCACATCCCTGCTAAATCCCATTTGAACTAAAACAGTTGAATAACGCCAGAGATGAGTTGGGAGATTGCTCATGTAATGGAATAAGAGACTACGTCAAAATTCGACATTTTATAAGTATTCTGAAAGCTTAATAATTATAAATGCTTTCTGATTGAAAATATTAAAAATCGTGGAATTAAAACTTGAAGCGTCAAAAATAAAAGTCTTATTAATGAAGCAATCATTCTGGTCTCGAAATAGTTTTGAGGTTAGATTCAGGAAAACAATTTTTCGCGCAAACAGCTCTCTTTCATTAACTATTCTTTTATTAATTTTAAATTTATCTGCTACATCATCAGAGATTGTACCTTAACGACAGTACATCAACTCTCTAAACCATGAAGGCAGAAAATCTACAGAATATCGACCAAGTTAAGAATCTTCAATAACAGAAAATGCTTAACGTCTTAATAAGACTAGATGGAAAATAATATTTTTCAAATTAAAATTATTTCTTGAAAAAAAGATCCTACTCCATCTTCACTCCATTGGGAATCGAACCACAAAACTTCTGATTTCCGGTCAGGTGCTTTTCCAACTAAGCTATTAGAGGGATCAGAATAAGAACTCTTAATTCAAGAAAATAACACCAATTTTTAGCTAGGTCTTAATGGTACAAGTAATCATTATTTTAATTTATCTGTTATATTCCCAATGGAGTGAAGATCGAGTAGGATCTTTTTTTCAAGAAATAATTTTAATTTGAAAAATATTATTTTCCATCTAGTCTTATTAAGACGTTAAGCATTTTCTGTTATTGAAGATTCTTAACTTGATCGATATTGTGTGGATTTTCTGCCTTCATAGTTTGGAGGGTTGATCTACTATATTGTCGGTAAGGTACAATCTCTGATGATATAGCAGATAAGTTTAAAAATAATTCCTTGTACCATGAACACCTGGCTAAAAATTTGTGTTATTTTCTTGAATTAAGAGTTCTTATTCTGATCCCTCTAATAGCTTAATTGGAAAAGCACCTGACCGAAAATCAGAAGTTTTGTGGTTTGATTTCCAATGGAGTGAAGATGGAGTAGGATCTTTTTTTCAGGAAAGAATGTTAATTATTCTTTTATTATAATTTTTATTAGCCCAAATGATTAATATTTCCATTCGATGTGAAATCTCTTTCATCTTTCTAAAACATTTACAATCTCAAATATTTATATTCTTTTTCAAATCTTAAAAAATCTTCCTTAAATCTTTTGCAAGGTTTAAAATCTCGGAAATAGTTTGAAATCCTTTAAAATATATTTTAAATAATTTAAATCTTTGTCAAATAATTTCAAATATTTCCAATCTTCCTATAATCACGATGAAATTTTATTATTCTTTTGAAATCGTGAAATATTTATTAAATCTTTTCCAATATTTTTAAACTTTGCAAAATCAGTTTAATATTTTCATTCGTTGTGAAAGGTTTTTAATTATTGTGACATTTTCTTTATCTTCTTGAAATATGTAAAATATTTATAACTATTTGCATATATTTTTAATCTTTGTAAATGTATTCTAACATATTTAAAATCATTGTGAAATCATTCAGAATCTTTCTGAAATCTTTTTTGAATACTTGAAATACTTTGTAATGTAAGTTCTTCCAATATGGTGTACACTAGGGTGGTCCAAAAGTGCATCGCAAAATTTTTTCTCGCTCTAAAAGGCAAGACTCCCGCCTCCCCCACCCCCCAAAAAATTTTCCATTTTGAACTCATGTTCCAGGGTTTCATCGAAACGTGCCAAGTTTTTTAGGGACTTATGAGGAATGTCTACGAATTAAGATCATACTAATAATATAATATAATATATATACTTTAATATAATAATTTGTGTATGATCATTCTTCTCCTCAAACCTGCAACAGAAAGTAAGTTTGTACAAAACCAAACATATCATTTTCTATAATCTTGTAACAAAATATTTTGTTTAAACAATGAAGGACTTATATTTAATATGAATTGATGAGTGTTGCATCATTATTTGTTAACTTCTGCAACAAAACCTTCGGAATTTGTTGCTTTGTTTTCAAATTCCATATCTTTGGTTGATTTCTGTGAGTGTTGATTCGCTTAATTACACAAAATAAATTGGTTTTAATCGTTGTAAGATACTAAATCTAAACAAGTAACAGAGATGAGCTGGGAGATTGCCAAGATAATGGTATAAGAGAATGTGAAAAACATGCGCTGATAACTGCGACCTCTCGGCGGATTACCTAGAGTTACTTTGAAGCCGCAAGTTGCGCGTCGGTAAATGACGAAAGTTAGCAATTTCTGAAATGCATGGGCATAGGAAACAAGGGACTAGGCATGCCATTGCGGGGGTGATGAAATGAGGGGGGAGGTCCGCCACCTTTTGATGTCCCGCGACAAACATGGCAGCGCCCACATGTTTACATTTTCATGCACAGTTTGTCGGCAAAAATGCTCGTACGCATAATCAAATGGCACATCGTAAGATGGCGGCTCTCCCCACTCGTGGAATTCTCCCCCTCCCGTGGATTCGACCCCCCTCGCCCTAGCTAGGATGGCATGTCTAGTCCCTTGTTTCCTATGCCCATGCTGAAATGATTCACCAGTTAAGTTTCTGCCAGAGATTGGTTTCTGCTCAATTAGTTACCACGAAGATAACTTTGTGTCCGATCTGGCAATTTTGGACGACTTCGGTCAAAGATATTATAAACGTAGATGCGGTGCGAGCTTAGTTACCCGCCATAAATATAGACGGCGCGTCCGGCGAAAAAAGTCACTTCCCCTCTACCCACCGCTCCCCGTAGATAGCACCATCCCATATAGTTTGCCAAGAGCCACTTGGAACGCTGTAAGCAACTCTCGGCACACCTTTGAGGCGCACTGATGGTAAACTTAGCTTGGACAAGAACCGTTCAAATTAAAATTAAATTGCCAACATTTCATAACAAACGTAAAATATCCACGCTTTGTAAGACATGGTTATTTTAATAGATACCAGAGAGAAAATTAAATGTAT
>NC_046665.1:16822472-16824491 GCF_010883055.1 Belonocnema kinseyi | reverse complement strand
TAAAAAAACATGGGTGAATTTATTTGGCTAAGAGAACGATTTGGTGAACATGTCCGTTGAAATTTCTCAAATGTGATTTTTTTGGGCCCCAAATTAATTGAAACTTTTAACCCAATACTCCGAAATTTAAAATTCATTAATTTTCATTATATGCATGTCAAATTTCATGAATTAGGAAGATTTATAATTGAGAATTCTTCACTTTTATTTTTCAAAATCATGACAATTTATATGAATTCTTATTTTATTTTGTTATTTAATTAAAATTTTGTTAGATTTAAATTAATTAATTTGTTATTCATATTATTTATACATCATTTAAAATTCAAGAGTTTCTGATTGCAAATATTCTAAATTAAAGAGTTTTAAATTGCAGATCGTTAAAATTAAAGAATTTTCCATTGCAAGTCTTCAAAATTGAACTTTTCAAACAAAATTTCATAATATAGCTTTAAAATATAAATCTTGAAAACTAAATAAATTGAAATCCAAATCTTCAACATTTCAAATCACGGTAGTACTCAGAGTACAGATATTTTTTACATGCTCATAAAAAAAATTATTACATCTGTGTAAAATATTACGTCTGGTCACGAAATATAGGTTTTTACGAGTGTTTCTGCCTTTCCATATGCATGTTTGTTTGCGAGTATAATAACTTTTGAAAAAATAATCTATTATATTGGCCGTTGGTATACTCTTCAAGTGTCAGAAACTAAAGATCAAGTTCATTGGCTATTTTGGGTGAAAATTCAAAAAGTTAGAAAATTTTTAAAATTTCTGAGACCATTTTTTTCAAGATTTAAAAATTCCATGTACGGGTATTCGTAATAATTGGAAATCCGAACAATTTACCTCATCGACTTCTTTTGATAAAAAGAACATTACCAGAATATATAACGTTGCTTTTTGAGAGCCCTACAATATTATCATAACAACTTTTCAGATTGTTTTGAATAATCGAAAATTCAAATTTTGAAAGAACCAAAAATAATGAAAAATCATCAATTTAATTTAGTGATCAAACTGTGCAAGATGCGGAAAAAAGAAGAGAAATAAAAAATTGTGCACCTTGAAAAGATCCAAAAGTTTTTTATCAATTACTTTTTGATACGAAGGGTAGTTTTTGTTTTATTCGTAAAAAAACAACATTAAAAATGTAAGATGCAAGTCTTTGGACAAACGACATAAGCAATGAAAAAAATAAATAGATAAAAGTTGTTTACCTTAAAAAGAGCTAATGAATGTGTTATTAATGTTACTAATGTCGCAAGATTTCGGAAATCTGAACATTTTCTTCGAGACATTCGATAAGCACACATAAGGAGAATACATAGATAAAGAATACATAATAAGGAGTAAATGAAAACAAATTCACGAATTGGATAATGTTTGGATGAAACCAGACATAATCAAGGATGTTCAGAAATGATGAATTAAAATTCACCTATAAAGCACCAAGGTTGAAAATGTCATTCTTTGACTATCGCAATTTTTTTTACAATTATAAAATGTCATATGAATAAAAAGTTAAACTTTACGTACCAAAAAAATAAGTAAGGAAAGAAGATAAACAAGGCAACCTCGCAATCCCTTTAATGCATGTTTGTTTTCTTTATTTTTCCCTTTGTTATTTCTTAATTTTTTAATTCATAAAAAATATATTTGTCAGTATTTTGGTGTTAATTTAACAAAGATTCTCCAAATGACATTTAATTTAGATTGTGTCAAAATATAAATGCAATAACAAAATTATTATGAACTGAAAAAAATTTAAATTTCAAACTGGATAAGCACGAAATTACCATTTCTCTTTAAGATTCAAAGCTAAACTTCAAATGCAAACGTATTTTCTGGTAAAGTTTAGCTTTTCAATTTTCACAAAAATCATCCTCGGGAAGGTAAATACAAAAAATTAATACATTTCCGGTTGAAAGCAAGGTCCCGTAGTACAGCTTAAACTATTTGGAAATTATCTTCTTTGGGCAAAAATTATAAGCCCTTTTTATAAATTATTTT
>NC_046665.1:16821248-16822372 GCF_010883055.1 Belonocnema kinseyi | reverse complement strand
CCCGATTTTTGTAAAAATTAACAAATATATATTAAAGCTTCACTCAAGGTAATTTTTGTTCAAAAAGCTTGTTCCTGAATAAATTAACTCTTATTGTTTCCGTTTTCGTTCTGTTACTTAGGGATTGTGTTTTTCATAGAAAAAATTGAACTTTTTTAATGTTTAAAGTTTCTAAAAATTATTGTTGGGATATAAAATAACAATATATTGAACAAATGTGTTTTTTGATCAAAAGTTATTTGAAAATGTGCATTGTATTTTTGTACATTACAGAAAACGCTCGCAAAAATGAAATTATTATTTAAAAAAATAAAAATAAAAGTCGCGTTAAATCAGCCTGCATTGAATCCTGCAAATTTTGTTTTATTTAAAGCTCACGTGTTTTAAATTTATGTTTGTATCAAATATTTATAGAATTATTGTTATTTTAAATTAAAACAATAATTAAAAAAAATTAAACATCAAACAAAATTTCTATAATAAAAATATTTGATTATTGTATTTTTAATAAATAAATAATATTAATCACAAAACTGTTTCCTCAATTTCTGCAATTCGGGAATTTTCTAGTTTGTATATTTGATCATTAGACAGCATTCGGCCTGGAGGTTTATTATTCGGGAATTTTCACATTCGATAATATTGTAAACTGTCCAGAATAACGTTTTTATAAAAATATAATTATAATTCCAAGTGATAGGGAAATTGTTCTTTCGGTTTTTAGATGTTAAGACGACAGTTCCAAGCCAGATTACGTTTCGCATTGGCAAACAATATTATACGAACAGAATTTCACTGACACATTCATAAAAAATATCATGTTCCATAAAGTATATTTTAAAATAAACTTTAAATTATTATAATTGATACAGCTTATTTATTTTGAATTTATT
Source organism: Belonocnema kinseyi (assembly GCF_010883055.1). Classification (NCBI taxonomy): domain Eukaryota; kingdom Metazoa; phylum Arthropoda; class Insecta; order Hymenoptera; family Cynipidae; genus Belonocnema; species Belonocnema kinseyi. The sequence goes on along the minus strand of NC_046665.1, from coordinate 16,821,479 downwards.
TTTAATTGAAAATGGGTTATAAAGTTTTAATCGCGAGTTTCCATTTGTTTAACCTCTAAGACTTTCCAATTCAAACAGTTTAATTTTTAACGTTAAAATTGGAATATTCTTCAATTTTAAACAAATACGGAATCGTGTTGTGAAATCAATTATGATTCACTTGTGAATCCTTGGTGTCCACTTCAATTAAAAAAAGAATCATACTTTATATTCGCAGTTGATAAACTAAAA
>NC_046665.1:16814280-16821148 GCF_010883055.1 Belonocnema kinseyi | reverse complement strand
TTCACGGGCCACACTCGCATCGTAGCAGTCTAGCAAGTCGTGATTCAGTCGCTCCATCCACCCAAAGGTCACGAGATCCCGCTGATCCATCGCATTGAATCCTTTATCATTGGCTCCCCCAGATCTAGATTGGTCAGCATTGTTGGCCGACCCATTGTCGGGAGCCCTGCGCGTTCTGTTGTTTTGAACCGCACTTACTACAAGTATGTTTGGTGTTGTCATTGTTGTTCCCACGAGAAGCTAGGGAAAGGGGTTCGTCCATCCTTGTAGAGCCCCGCATGCAAGGATAAGGCTGCTTACTCTGAGAGGTATATATATTATTGATGTTAATATTATAATTATAAAATACTATATTAATATTAATGACTATTTGACTATCTTTAAATAGAAATAGTTCAACTTTCAACTAAAATAATTAGCTTTTTGAAAAAAAATTTATCGAATAAGACATCAATTTAAAAAAAAAGTAATTGAATGTTATAATTATAATTATATACAAAAATCCTTTTAGAAATAGTTAAACTTTAACTCGAGTTATTTCTATTCACACTTTATTTTAATACTTTAACTAATCTACAAACAGTAAAATGTTTAACATTTTGAAATTTTTTTTTTCTAAATTTCAGTCTGAAATAATTTCATTTAGAGATTGCCCAATAAAAAAGCGTACGTTTAAATTTTGAACGGTTTCAATTAATCCATTATTATTAATTTTTTATGAATAAACTTTCAATTTTACAATTCAAAATTTGAAGACTTGAATCCCATCGAGTTAAAAATTATGCTTATTGAATAGTTAAAAATGTTTGAAAATTAGAGTTGAGGATGTTTTAAAAGATGTTAAGAAATTTTTAATTTGTTTTATAATTTAAAGGAATTTCAAACATTTAAAAAATTTTTAGAACGGTTATTTAAAAAATTCAAAAGTATTTTAGAAGTCTTTAAACAAATTTCTAGGTATTTCAAAAGCTTTTAAAGGATTTGACAAATTTGACAGAATTTAAAAAGATTCCAAGGAATTTTCAATTGATTACAGTAATTTAATATGAGATTTTGAAGGATTTGATATATTTCATGGTATTTTTTAAATTTCAATATATTTTCCATAGCTTTAAAAAATTTCAAGAGATTTCAAAAGATTTCAAAAAAGATTTTAAAAATCTTTGAAAAAAGTTCAAGGTGTATTAAAATAGTTTGAAGAAATTTCAATATTTAAGAATATTTAAAAATGTTCCAAGGAATTTTTAATTGTTTGCGTAAAAAAATAATGCATTAAATTAAATATATTTATGCATATTAACTGTTATTAACAGGGAGAATAGGCCCAGTTCGCCCATGGATATTAATGATTTAATAGACAAAGATATGAAAAAAATAAGATACGTATGTTTGTTTTTTATTCTTACAGTTGATTTTTTCAATTTCTGAGAATTTTGCTAGTCACTCAAAAAAAAAAGGACTGCTCAAGTTAACCGTCTGTAGTAAAGTCTATTAATAAATATTACGAGTTTATCGCAACATCAATTTTGTAAATGAAAATTTTCAACTAAGTAATTTTATTTCATGATCAAATGTTTTCCAACTGTTTCTATACATTATTGATTAAAAAGAAAATTTTAATTGCAAATGGGGTTTCTAACAGTAAAAAAATGCCTGGTTAAATCAACCGGAATTCTGGTTAAATATGCCTTTACTATTTTTTCTGGCTAAAGTAACCAGAATTCTAGTTAAATCGCAGTATACAATTTTTAAACTTTTTCAAACTTTGAAAGAGGTAAGAAAAATAAAATACATAATAGGCAAAAAACTTATAATATATTAATTTTTGAAATGATTGAGTTTTTATTTTAAAACACACGAAAAAAAATATAAATGATTTTAGGACAATTAAAAGATTTTTTAGGAAAACTGAATGATTTGAAAAGCTATTTCGAAGGTGTAGAAGTTTTGTAAAGGTCTTAAAGTAATTTAAAATTTGAAATTTTTTAGACAATTTAAAAGGTTCTATACATTTTTAAAATAACTTTGAGCAATTTTATAAAATGTTGATTATTTCGAAAAAATTGTTAGAAGCTATTTCAGAATTTTGAAAGGATGAAAATTTGTTGTTAAGATTCCTCTGAAAGTTTCTAAAAATCTCCAAGTTTTGTAGGTTATTGTAAAAATGTAATTTTTTATGATTAAAATTATTTGTAAATTTCAGAATTTTTGAAGAGATTAACAATATTTAAAAACATGAATAGTTTTTCGAAAATTTATTTTAAAAATTATTTCTTTAAATCTTCTAAAAGGCTTAAATATCTTTTAAGCTGATTCTAATTTTTCCTAATATTTTGTGTATCCTGCAAAATAAGAAAAAAATATAAAAATTTTGTGCATTTTTTTCGGCATATGTGAAATCTTCAAAAATGTTTTTGATAATTTCTCCGGAATCTTACGAAAATTATATTTATATAACTTTAAAAAGAAACTGATAAGCCGTGATTCCTTTTTATCAAGCCTTGGAATGTGGTTTTACCTTTGTAACAACCAAATAGTTATTCCAAATTTGTATTTTGTATTAAAAATGAATGTAATTGCAAAAAAACGTAATTTTTGAACTCTAAACTGAAGCTTAAATTAATAGCCCGGATTTTTTAAAAGTTTTTTTTCTTCTATTTTTAGAAGCTGAAGATAATAACTCAGTTATTAGTATATGTGCTAAATTAGGAAATGTGAAAAGATATAAAAGTTAAAACGATATCTTGTTTCTAAAAATAAATTGTAAGAGACAATTTTAAAAGATTTCTAAAAATGCTGAGAAAGAATTCATAATATCTTCGGCAATTTTAAAATTTTTTAGGACTTAAAAATTGTAAGAAAAATTTAGGTGTTGAAGAATTTAGATGTGTTAAAGTGATTAAAAAATTTTTAGAAGTTTAAAAGATTTCCTAATATTTATAAAATATTTATAAAACGACGAATTTTCAAGAAATAGTTAAATATTCTATAAAAAAAGTAAGAAGATTAATTTTAAACCAATAAAAAATAGAATAGTTACAGTGTGAACCAAAAAATGTTCTTGGTAAATACTTCAATTTTCAATCCAAAATTTTAAATAAAAAAAATAATTTTTAACCAAATATTTGAATTTTTAATACAAAAAAGGAATTTTCATACAAACTTTATTTTTCACCAAAAACAGCTAATTTAACAAATACTTACTTGAATTCTAAACAAACAATACTTCAATACATTTTTCCAATTTCACTTTAAAAAAACTTTAAACAAATTATTTAAAGAAATCGGTTTTGAAAGATTTTGAATTATATGCTTAGAAAATTTTTTAAAACTAAAAGGTTTCAAGAGAATAAAAAAATATTCTTATGATTAATATGAAAATTTAAAAGGATTTTTTTCATATTAATTTTTTGATAAAATTTAAAAAGATATTAAATGTTTTTAAAACATTTCTATAAATTCCGCGAAAAAGAATCGGAATATTTTAAGACAAGTTTTTAAATTTTTAAATATTTTTAAAAATTTTAAGAAAAATTCGCTTCCGTTTCAGACATTTAGAAATTTCAGAAGATTCTGAGTGATTAAAGAAACATATATTTCCGAAAATTCATCAAATATTTTTTAAAAACAATGTACATTTGTACTCGGATTCGTAACGAAAAAATTAATTTTCTACCAAGATTAATTTTCAAGCATTAAAAAGACAAATTAAATAGTTCAATTTTCAATCCAAAAAAAACGGATTTAAAAAAACGTTTAATTTATCAATAAAAAGAAGAATTTTTAACCTAGAAAATTAACTTTCTGATAAAAAACAACAAACTTGAAAACAAAAATCTTAAAATTCTCAACCAAATAGATGAATTTGTAACTGAAAAATAACAATTTCAAAGCATAAATAAAATAGTTGAATTTTCAATTCAAAATCAACAAATTTCCAAAAAGAGTTAAATTTTTAATAAAAAACATGATTTTTTAACCGAGAAGATAAGTTTTCTACTAATAAAAAATGAATTGACAAAATATATAGTAATCTTTAAACATGAAAAAAGTATTGATTTTCAATAAAAATGTTTGTTATTTTCCACCATTTTTTATTTCAGATCTTTCAGATTCTTTTATGTTAACTTTTGAATTAAAGCATCCCAAATTCACCTAGCATATACGCGAAATTACCCACTCTGATCTTCTCTACCGACATTGTCAAACTGGAAAAATGCCGCCCTGTTTGAATGCTAAAGTAGAACCGTCTATCATTTATTTCAGTTCGTAAACTGGCCTGAGTAATTAGGGGCGCTTTACTTCAGTTCGCAAAAGCCTCAGGTAATAGATGGCGCTGGCGAAAATCGTTGGAAATTAAATACATGGGATCGCCTATCTCCCACCTCATCTCTGCAAGCAGTACTCTCGTTTTTTAAATAATACAGTAACCATCCGTCTCGGAGATAGTTTGAGAAATTTGGGTCCTTTTCAAGATCCTTTTAGTGGTCGTTTTAAGAGTGGTGCGACGGTAATATAATGTTCCTTTTGTATTCGTCACATACCGGGCGGGCAGAGTTATTTATAGTAGTTGGTCGTGGCTAAGCCGCTCTCCCTTTTTAAATTTCTCTTCAAATTATGAAAACTTTTTTTTAATTGATGAATTTTCTCATTATACTCATTTATAATTATAACTTATATACTGATATACAATTTTCTAGTTGAATTCAAAAATGTTGTCTTTTTTGGCGTATCTCATTCCATTTACGAGAAACGTTCTATTAATTCCAATTTTAAGCATTAAAAAAAAAGTTAGATATCTGAAGTCATCGAAACCCGTAGATTCCGAATTATTATGTTTTAGGCTGTTAACTATGAAATAAAAAAAAAATCTACGTCTAAATTTTAATCCTGAAGCTTAACAAAGGACCCTTGAGTATCGGCTACTCTATTGAGATAGCCTCTCTGCTTGTTATTTATGATCGTATTCTTATTTCAATTTCGGAAAGGATATTTTAAAGCCTTCAGACCATTTAAACGAGCTTCCTGAACCTTTAAAAATATCTACCTGAGTGCCTGCGGAGAATTTCTCTGAGCTTCCTTGACTTAAAGAATTTGTAGTATATACTCAAAGGTTCTTTTCGGTATGTACCCAAGTGCGAATTGCCGGAGCTAAATACACGGCCCAGTGCTGGTCCAATTTTGGCAGCCAAAGGTCGGCTAAAGTTATTGGGCCAATATCGGCATTTTAATCGGCCCAATGTTGAGTCAGTGCTGGCAGCCTATATTGTCTATTTATATTTGCCGATCCTCCACCGATGTTTGGCCCAGTATCGGCACTTTATTGCGCCAAGTCTCACTTTTAGTACGGGGAACCATGTTTCACGAGGATCAGCCAAAGTCTGGCCCAGTGATGGCACATTACTGGGCCAAGTGTCACTTTTGCCACGGCAAACCATGTTTTATTTAAATCGGCCCAATGTTGAGCCAGTGCTGGCAGCCTATATTGGCTATTTATATTTGCCGATTCTCCACCGATGCTTGACCCGGAATTGGCACTTTGTTTCATCAAGTCTTAGTTTTAGCACCTAATAAGCAAATCTTACACGAAAAATAAAAAAAAATTATTGAAAAATTGTCAAAGTTCACGATGAAATTTGTTAAGTTCTGTTATTAAAAATTGTTAATGTTTATAAAAATTACATTTTCTGTCTTTGCAAGAAGTTGTAAATCAGGCTACAACGGATAAAAATGAAATATTACGCGAAGAAAAATTGTAATCGATTTAAATTATTTATTTAAAAATTAGTGTATTGATATTCCTGTTAACATTTCGTGTATTTGACATTTACACAACGTCACATAATAATAAATAATTAGAAAAAGAGAGCTTAAAATATGGTTCTTTAACTTTTCTGAACTGCAGCTAAAGAGAATGGCTTTTTCACAGATTTTCAACTTGTCAGTTTAGCGGAGTGGTTAGCACGCCCGGCTGCTAGGCGATAGATTTAGGTATATAGATGTAGGTTCGATACCCTGTAGCGTTAGAAATTTTATTTGTAATACAATGTTCAAATTGTAATATATGCAATTCAGTCTAAACAGAACCATTAATATTTATATTCAAAGTACTCGCAATCAATTAATATTTATTTTTTAAATATCTTTTTTGTCATATCCTTAGACCATAGCCAGTGTTGGGCCGACAAAGGCAGCCAAGCCCTGTCTGCCAAGTGCAGGCCATAGTTATCATTCCGTCATTGGCGCGATAATGGCAGCCGAGCTTCGGCAATATTTTTGCCGACTCTGGGCCAATGTTGGGCCGTATGTGACTTCACACTTGGATAACGGACTGTCCATAAACTAACTTAACAACTTTAGACAATCCCCCACCCCCACACCAAAAAGTAACGTAGCCCAATAACTGTATACACACAAAGCAGAGAGATATGTATCACGAAAGTAGGATAGTAATATAAAAATTCTTTCAAGTAAAATTAATGTAAATACCATATTGAGTGCAATATGAAACACTTTCAATTTGTAAGATTTCATGTCGAAATATATATATATATATATATATAATTTAAAAAATTGTCATAAGGACAACCGCAGGATTTCGCCGGGAGCGGGTGCTAATCTGGAAAATTGCACCCGCTTCCAGCGAAATCGCGGTAAAATTTCAGCCACAACCACGTTTCACGCCCGTGAGATAGGTGGTTACTGTCTGTAAAGAAATCAATATGACGATCCAGCAAAAGCCTCGTGCACCCTAAGAACACGGAGCGACCCAAGGACAACCGCCTTCTGCATTTTTTCCCGCAAGTGTTCTAGCATATTGTTGACACGCAGGGATGCTTTTTAGGCCATTAGCAAGTGAAAGCTTGGC
>NC_046665.1:16788574-16814180 GCF_010883055.1 Belonocnema kinseyi | reverse complement strand
TGTAGGTCGTTCCCGCGTGAGTTGGACAACTAGATAGTATGTGAGCTAAATGCTCGGGGTGTGCATGGCACGCCCTGCAGCTATCACCGGGAATGTCTTGGCGCAAAATGTGGCGAATATATGTTAAGGTGGAAATGACACCGTCTTGGCATGCAAAAATGAAACCCTCCGTCACAGACTTCAATCCGGGCGATTTAAGGAAAACAAACGTTAGCTCACAAGACATTGACTGATCCTTCACATTTCTGTGGAAGATACCGTGCATCCTCTTATCGAGGAGCTGTTCACGAAAGTTTTTCTCTTGTGCTTTCTTAATCCGGGCTTTCAGGAGTGAGTACTCGAGATAGATAAGATTTGATGCATTTTGCTCACCCCTAATACTGAACTCAAGTGCGAGTGCTTCAGCAGCCTACTCCGCTCCCTGAGGTAGGGGGCGATTTAGCCAAAGCATGGTTTCTCCCCTGTCGGACCAAAGGAACCGAATGTAGCCTCTACAAAGTACCCGTAAAGACCCCATTCGGTTGCTTTTTTAAAAAGTCAAAAAAACAGCAAGATCAACTTTTAGACTGTTGAAATTCGGATTCTACGTTAAATTTTCTATTGGAAACTCACGGAGTAATCGCAATGCTTTTTTTGCAGCTTTAAAAATGGAAAAAATGTCATTAACTTCGGCTAAAGCTGACTTCAAGCGCATCCATAATAGCTCAAGTAGTATTTTGCGCGCGAAGGTTAAAAATAAAATTCTCTCTCACGTGCATCGCAGCTTTGTTGTCTGAGGTTTCCACCAACCCTTTGCATCGCCCGTGCATATGTATGTAATAGTTGTTATTTTAGCATCCTGAGTGGTATCGTAGTTCAGATAAATCCAATAAATGGTGCTCCAATCAGGTAAGCCTGTTTTTCCATTGTTATTTATAGCAAAATTACAAAAATTCATTAAAAACTTGATACTTTTTATTAATATAAAAGAAATAACATCGTTTTTAGTAACAATAAGAGCGGCTGTAACTAGTTAGCCAAAAAATGCATGAAAACATTTAATTTAATATTAGGAAAATTGAATGTAAGGATGAGTATTCTGAGAACAGTTTGAATTGTATTCATATTTTTCCATTGCTTATTTCGCTAATGTGTTTAATTAAATAATTTTATAAACAACTGTGATTGTTGCAAATTTCAAAAATTGATTGATAATATTATGTGACTAATAATAATAATAATAATAATAATAATAATAATAGTAATAACAATATTTAAACATTAATCATTAGCCTTATAATATACTCTTTTATGAATTCATCTATACATTTCTACTCTCTAAAAAATATATATTTATATATAAATTGTTTATAATCAGGGTGGCGATTTGAGCGGTAAACTGGGAAAGACTTGGAAAAACCCACGAAATGACCGTAAAAAAGAAAATTAAAGAAGAAGAAATTAAATTTCCCTTGGGACAGCGAATTTTTGACATAGAAGGGGAATTAAACAAAAATTAAAACTGAGATTCAGGAGAAAGGAGTTTAAAAAATCCCTGTTCCCTCCTTCCGAATTTTAAAAAAAGAGAGTGCTTCAAGTATTTTTTAGAGTAGAAGTATTGTTTCGAAAAGGAAATATTTCTAAATTACAATATAATATTTTTTTTTTACATTTTTCGTTAAGAATTTACTTTCTTTTAGAAAATGCAACTACTTGCGGTTAGAAGCTGAACTCTTTCGTTAAAAATTGATTTTGTTGGAAGATTCATCATTTTAATTGAAAATTGATCTCTTTTTAATTTTTTTAATTTTTAAATTTTTTTCTAAAAATTTTAATATCTCCGCAGAAAATTGAACTATTTCGGTTGAAAAATTGACCTTTTCTAGTTCAAAATTCAACAATTTGGATGTAAATTTGACTTTTTAAATTAAAAATTTATTTATTTCGTGAAAAATTCGCGCATGTTTTTGAAAAAATCGACTTTTTTGGTAGAAAATGAGTTTTTTCTTTGAAAGTTAATGTTCTTATTTAAATAATCTTCTTTTTGGTTTAGAATTTAAGTATTTACCAGTGAAATTTTCATCATTTTAGTTAAAAATTCATCTTTTAGTGTACATATCAATTTACTTAGTTGAAAAATAAACTCGTTTGTTGAAGATTAATTTTTTTTAAATTGAAGATTTATCATTTTGATTTAAAATTCATTTTTTGGTTGAACATTCATTTTTTTACAGAGAATTTAATTGTTCAATTTTTGGTTGAAGAATGGTCTTTTTAGTTTAAAATTCGTCTTTTTTGGTTCAACATTAATTTTGTTAACTTGAAACTTAATTATTAAAGTTTTGATTGACAAATGATTTATTTTAGTAAAACATATTTTCTTGTTGTTGAAAGTTTAACTGTTTCAGTTGAAGTTTCATTGTTCAGTTAAAAACTCATATTTTTGTTTAAAATTTAACTATTCCAGTCGATGATTCACCATTTTAGTTGAAAATTCATCAGTTAAGATGAAAGTTACTTTTTTTTACTAAAAATGTTACTAGTTCATATTCTGTTAAAAATTGATTTTTTCTGGTTTAAAATTAAAATATTTGTTTGAAAATGTCTCCTTTAATTTAAAATTCATCTTTTTGGTTAAAAATTCATCATTTTAATTGAAAATTCTTCTGTTTGTCTTAAAATTGCACGAGTTTTGTTATAGATGATTTTCTTTCATCAGTATAAACGTTTTTTATACCTCTAAAATATTTTTAAAACAAATTTTTAACTACCTATGAGTTATTATAAATATATGTGATCTTTTTTATTAATAATTGATTTAGACTGTTAAAAACTATGGAGTTAAACAAAATAAATATAGAAAAATAATAAGAAATGAAATTAACATACAGTGGACATTACACTTCTGTCTGGCCCTTTAACTTCTGCCTTCAAATTATGTCACTTTCCCAAAAGTGTTGTTCACAAACTGTATTTCTGTCATCTCTGCGAATAGCCTGTTGCCACCGTTTAATTTCTTTGGGATCTTTTGGTAAAAGAAAAAAATGAAACTTCTCCGCATTGCTGGTATAGACAGATGTACAAACCGGAGCTACACATTTTAATCCTATTATTTCGCACTAGCAATTAGAAAAAAACTCTCAACACAATAAATAATTTACTTGGCTATAAGTTTTTATAATTTAAACTTTAAATTTTAAACATTTTTCTCAAATAAATCACTTTTAATAGGAAATTTACCGGTTTTGCCAATACAAAACAATGCAAAAAACAGGCTTACCTGATAGAATCACCATCTATTGGATTTATTTAAACGACGATACCCCTTCGGATGCTAAGAGAACAGAAAAGTGGGGGCGATGCATGGGGCTGGTTTCCACTGGGTGGAGCTTGCATCCAGACCAAATTTTTAAAGTTACCGACAGAACGCTTATTAACCGCTACTAAAAGAAGATGCACTTGAAGTTGCCTTCGGCGACTGAGTTTTTTACAAAGGAACCGGATGGGGACCCAATGGGGTCTGTACGGGTAATTTGTAGAGGCTACTTTCGGTTCTTTCGGTTCGCCATTATCCAAAGCACGATTTGTCCAAAATCTGCTGTTTTCAATTTTCACAGACCAAGCCTTGGGCGCGTGTTTTATAGTTGAAAAGAGAGGCACGAGCACATTAGACACGGACGAATGTCTGTAATATACGCAGGAGTGTTTATAAATTTCAACTATAGACCCTGGCAGACCGAAGGAACCGAATGGAGCCTCTACAAAGTACCCGTAAAGACCCCATTGGGCCCCCACTCGGTTCCTTTTTAAAAAACTCGAAAAAAGAGCAAAATCAACTATTAAATTGTTAAAATTCAAATTCTACGTTAAAATTCCCTATAGAAGGTCACGGAATAAGCGCAATAGTTTTTTTTTTGCACCAGTAAAAAGTTTTAACAATATATAAGACGTATAACGCCTGCTGACTGCTGCTACACTTCGAACGCATCGCCTGTAAGTAGCAGTCAACAGGCGTTATACGTCTTATATTTTTTTAAACTTCTTATCATTGCAAAAAAAGCGATTATTCCGTGACCTTCTATAGGGAATTTTAACGCAGAATCCGAATTCTAACAATTTAAAAGTTGATTTTGCGTTTTTTCGAGTTTTTTTAAAAATGAACCGAATGGAGATCCAGTGGGGTCTTTACGGGTACTTTGCAGAGACTCCATTCGGTTCCTTCGGTCCGCCAGGGGAATGAGCAGCAGAGGAGTTAAATGAATAAATTTAAAATGTTAATACAAAAGAAGTGTGCATATTGATCATAAAAATAGTATTGCTATCACAAATTGCGTGAATTAAATAAAATAATAATTAATTTTATGTCATTGTATTCAGGGTAAATAATAAACAGGTAAATCAAGTAAAGTTTCAAAGAGAATGCACATATTTGTATGGAACTGTAGGTTACACAGTGGTAAATGATTATTTCTTCTTATGAATAAGAAACTAGAACATTGAGAGGTTACGTTATCGGGGTTTTCATAGGAAATTGTTACTTAAACATTCAGGGGTTACGTTATCGGTTGTTTGATAGAAAAATGTTATTTTTATGAAAAAAGCATTACCCTGGTGGACCGAAGGAACCGAAAGGAGCCCCTACAAAGTTCCCTTAAGGGTGTTGGTTCAATCCGACTTTGAATTTTTTTTAATAGGTACGGCACTGATTCCATATATATTTTTTCCGAAGCATTTGTGAACGAAAGACAGAAAACTTGTTGAATATCCGGGGTTTTGCGAGATCCTCGGATCAATAAAATGTTGAAAAATCAACAAATTTGTTGAGAAAATGATTATTTTCCCGACAAATATCAGTTTTGCGAAAGATAGAAACCAGCGGGTAGCAGACGGCAGCATTCGAAAGATTAGAATCGTTTGCTAATTTATTTTTTACTCACAATTCTGACATAATAGAAGAATTCTAGAGATTCACGGCTCTTCCAAAGGGCCAGGTCTTGAAGATGGTGTCCCCAAATTATGCCAAATACGTTGCGAAATGGAGCAAAAAGCAGAGAGAACTGACATGCCTTGTCTCTGTTTTTTTAACGGATGATAATAAAAAGCAATTGATAGAAGCGTTTTTCAAAGGTGAAAAAAATGTTACAAGAGTGTATTTTCCACCCCCAACAAGCCAGAAAAATGTACCGACGGGAATGTCTGGCCTTGAAAAAATGTTAAATAATATGAGCCTTGAAGAAAAAAGTATGGCCAGATTAGATAAGTGGTAGGAAGAGCGCAACAAACGATCAAATTAATAAAATTTGGGTGATTACAAAAGACTAAAAGTGATGAAAATTCAGATAGAATGAAAAATAGCGCGAATACTTAAAAATATAAACATTTCATATAATCAGTATACGATAATCCGCGAGTGTAATGACAAATGAATTCAATGAACAAATAACTTTTGAATGTGAATCAGTATATTCTTTTGATGGAAGGTCCTCAATCATTAGAACTGGAAAACAGCAAATAATGATGCGTAGTGAAACTTTAGATTTCGAATTTTATAGACATTATACGATCACGAGATCGTGGAAGTAAAAATTAAAATTAAGAAAAATTCGCGACAAGAAGTGAGACTTAAAATATTTCTCCTTCTTGATACGCCGAAGATATATCGCTGATAGAATAGAATATCCCTTCGTCTCAACATTTTATAAATATAGTCGATAAAAATAGTGATAAAAATGAGTAGGAACAATCTTCGCTCAGCAAAACTGGCAAAGAAGTCCTGTGGCGATTCAGACATCGATTCTTACGATCCTTATTTAACAATACGGAACGCTTCGCCGGAAAACATGGAAGATACACGCAACACGCCCTCGGAAACTGTTAACTCCAGTTCGGAGGAATTATGGGCGTTGACTAACCAACGACTAGAGGAAATCGAGGAACGGACGCGTCGCCTAATTGCTCAAGAAAATAGGGATCGGGAACAAGAAGAAGCGGAGAGAAAGAGTACGCTTCAACAAAAACTGACCTCATTGGAAAAGGGAGTAAGCCGCGCCCTCGAAGCAACCACCCTCCTCACTAGAAATCTGGAAGAGAGAGAGAGAGAGCCGAATCCAGACAAGGGTGAACCAATTAGCCACATCTCAAACACGAGTGGCTGAACGAGTGACCGTTGCCATCGCCCGACCCACACCTGGAAAGGTGACACTGGCCCAACCCAACATAAAATACGTATTGCCGGAATACAATGGGGAGGGAAATCCCATGAAGTACCTTCGCCAAGTCACGAGCAGAATACGCCACACACATCTTCGCACAAATCAGTGAGCTTACTCCCCCTCCAGAACATAGAGAAGCTATTCTGAAGATTGCAAGACATTTTAACGATGAAATCAAGTATGCAATAATAGGGACAGGGATAAGCAAAAGTGAACAGCTTATCGAATTACTGGAAGAATTCGATAAGATGGGCACTACAAATGCTGGCTATCCGGAGACACGTGAATAGCACCCTCGAAATAACGTACCAAGGGCAAAAAATTACACACAAAATAATTCTTGGAGACCACCGCCAACAGCCACATATCGAGTCCAAAATATGGAGTTGGAGAATCATCCACTTAAAGAACATGAAGAATACTCCACAGCAGAACAAATGAATGAATCGGGAAACGAGCAGGAGCCACGCCAATAAAAAATAACCATCAGAATCGATAAATTGACGTGGCCAATGAAATAACATATTTTGCAAATATGTCAACCAACACTCGTGACGAATTAATGCACAAAAATACAAAGGCATTGAAACAAAAAAATTTTAAGTGCTAAACAGCTAACATCCAATTACCTGGAATAATAATAAAGGCACTCATCGATATAGGGGCAAAAATCACCTGCATCTCAGAAGAATTTCTTCACGCAAACAAAGAGAGATTCAACTGATACCCCTGCCGATCACAACTCCCTAACACCTGCATCCAACTGGCATTTTTGGTAGAGCCACGCCTCTCACGTACATGCATAATAGGGATCGACGTATTGGACGAGCAGAAGGCAAACATTGACCTGGACTCTAAAACTCTGACCTTCCCCTACCTACGTGGCCAACCAGCAATTAAAATATTACAAGATGAGGCGATTGAAAACGAAAATGGCGAACCTCATCTATGTAATATTGAGCAGTCGGCCATCAACGAAGATCGGACCTATGAACAATAGAGAGAGGTGGAGCTTACAATTAAAGAGTTACCATTGGAAATATCACGTGATGAAATCAATGAGAAAATGGAGGAGATTCACGCACTGAACGATCAAGAAAAAGAAAGACTCGGCGAAATTATATGGGCACATCGTCGAGTATTTCGAAGAGAACCTGGATGCCTAATGAAATATCAGCACATGCTGCAGATAAAATAAGAAAAGCCGTTTGTAGGACGAAGCTACCCCATCCCCATGGCACATAGGAAAAAGGTAGAGGAAGAAATCCAACGAATGCTGCGATTAAATATCATCCAGAGATCCAACAGTCCTTATGTCAATCCTATAGTCCCAGTAAAAAAGAAAGACGGAACAATTAGTCTCTGTCTAGACGCAAGACGATTAAACGATATCTTAATCGAAGAATGGGAATGTCCTGAACCGGCTGAAATTCTCTTTCAACAATGCAAGGGAATGAACGTCATGCCGAATGTCGACATGACTAGCAGCTTCTGGCAAGTACCCTTGCATCTAGACTCGAGAAAATACACCGCTTTCCAGTATCGTGGCAGAAGCTACGAATTTCGCAAAGTACCGTTTGATCTGAAAACCAGCACAGATGCGTTAGTAAGAGGATTAGACCACACACTACAGGGGCTAGGGGATCCAATTATTTCATTTGTAGATGACACGTTAATTACGTCAGAAAACAATGAGATACATTTGGATCATATTGAGGAGATTCTCGACCGGTTGGAACAAAATAACCTTACGCTAAATCTTGCGAAATCACATTTTTTCAAGAAGGAAACAAAATTCCTCGGCTTTATACTTACCACGGAAGGAATTAAACGCGACCCGGAAAAATACAGCATATTCAAGATTTTTCGGCACCTCGTAACATTAAGCAACTCAGAGGATTCTTAGGCTTAATCAATTTTTATTTCAAATTCAGCAAAGAACATGCCAAGGAAACAGTACCGCTCTTAAAGCTGATAAAAAAGGGAGTCGCCTGGAATTGGGATAAAGGAGCTCAGGAAAACTTTGAATGTATAAAACGATTATTTGGAACATCTATAATGTTATATTTCCCTGACCGTAATAGAGAATATTACTTGGAAACAGACGCCAGAAATTACGCTTTGGGCGCTGTCTTGTATCAATTAAATGATAAAGAGGAAAAGGAAATAATAACATTGGCGGGCCGCACATTGAAAGGACCTAAACTGACGTACTTCACAACTGAGAAGGAGCTGCTTGCAGTAGTGTGGTCATTACAGAAATTTCGCACGTATTTACACGAGGCGAAAATTGTCAATAGAACTGATCAATTATCATTAACTTTTCTCGAAACGTGCAAGTTCGTCAATGCCCGATTAACTCGATGGATTTTAGCGATACAGGACTACGATATAAGAATCGAGCACCTACCTGGAAAGGAGAATATCATAGCCGATGTATTAAGCAGGAGGCTCGATGACAATCGTTATCAGAAAAATCGAGAAGAAACCCGAGTCACAATTAACGCACTGAGTTATCAATGGCCGCCCGAGATTGAGCAAGAGATCAGAAACATTCCACAAAAACAACAAGATAAAAAGTTACGACAACTAATAACTAAAGTTGAATCAGAATCCGAAGAGGAAAGAAGATTCAAAATAATAAACAACGCTTTGTATCATCACGACGGAACAAGTTATCGGATTTATCTACATCCGGACCTCACTGAAAAAATTGTATGGGAGTGTCACAACTCGTATGAACATCTAGGGGCCGGGAAAACGTATAAAATAATGCAAGAGTCATTTTATGCACCAAAATTGGCGAAAAATACCCAACAGTTATTAGCAACTTGTGACTCAT
The DNA here is from genome assembly GCF_010883055.1 of Belonocnema kinseyi. Lineage (NCBI taxonomy): Eukaryota > Metazoa > Arthropoda > Insecta > Hymenoptera > Cynipidae > Belonocnema > Belonocnema kinseyi. Next base: position 16,805,147 of record NC_046665.1, on the reverse strand, counting down.
GCCAGAGAAATAAAGTGACAATCCAAGCCTCTCAGGCCATACAAGATCCGGTGCTCCCGACCAAACCTTTAGAAATAGTGTCTATTGATTTTTTTGGTCCATTAACTAAGACAAAATATGGGTATGAATATCTTTTAGTAATGATAGACACTTTTACTAAATACACGAAATTATATCCTCTTCGAAAAGCAACCGATGAAATGGCTTTAAAGAAATTGGAAGAATTCATAGAGCATATGGGAAAGCCACAAAAAATCCTCTCTGACCGAGGTACACAGTTCACTAGCCTCCGTTGGAAACAGGGATTACAAGCGAAAGGAATAAAAATTATTCTTACCTCTATACGACACCCCCAAACGAATATGGTTGAGCGAATAAACCGCGAACTCGCCCGTCTATTTAGGACCCTTCTGTCCCCCAACCAACATAAAGGGTTGTATGCACAATTGAAAAATGTGGAAACCATCATAAATGAGTCACACCATGAAACAACAGGCGTTACGCCATACGAAGCGCTATGGGGGCGCAAACCCAAAAGATGATGGACCGACCTCCTACCGCGCGTCCCTCACCCGGCAGAAAAGGAGAGACGAGAACAGATAGTAGTGATAAAAGAGAGAATTAAGACGAGAAGAGAAAAGAGACTGGCAAGACTCAAGGCCCAAAAGAAAGGGGTAACTTTTGAAATCAATGAATAGGTACTGGCCAGGGCTTGCAACGTGTCGAACCCTGCGACAGGTACGATGGCCAAATTTCTCGCTCTTTACGAGGGACCGTATAGAATCAGCAAACAAATAGCTACAAACGTCTAGATTTTGAGTAACCTTGACAACGAAAAGGAAAGAGGACAATACCACGTCAACGACCTCCGAAAGTATCTTCCTAGAAAAAATGTAGGAGAGGGAATGAGGGAAACTGGACCCTTAAGGGAAAAAGCAGTATATAAGGACCCACTAAGGTCTAGGAAGATCATTTTCCAACGAAAACTTCAAAATGCCAGACGCAAGCACCAGTGAAATCGATTTGAGACCCTGTTTGTCGGTACAGTGCAATCTCGACTCAGGGGAAGAAGACTTCGTTAAAATGATTCATCACGACTATGTGGTTGTATCACCAGATTAGGAGATGATCGAAAAAGCGAAAAAAGAAAAACCATTCAAGAAGAAAGCTCCCCGAAAGAAAAACATGGAGATCGGTGACGTATGTGCCACACATTTTGTGAGAAATTTTACCACACAAGATGCGTGCACATCGACCCAAAAAGAAGTGAGCCCACCTGCCATCGAACCAGAAGTCATCACAATTGAGGACAACTCACCGAAAGCAGGCGAGCTCTCAGAAGAGTTAAAGCCTCACGAAATCGAAAGAATCACCATCGAGGATGACGAAACTCCAACTATAAGAACACCTCTAGCTGAGAGCGTTCCAAACATTCATCCACCACCTAGTAGTGAAGCTACAAAAATTAACATCGAGAAAATCCCAGACTAAGCCTCGTGTTCGACGCACCTCTTGTCACCACAACCCCTGCACCAATCGAAGCTGATCGCAGTCCTTTAACCACCGAGGAGATCCAATGGATGAAGGCAACACAAGAGAAAAGAGTCGCTCCAACAAGAGATGGCATCTACACGGTGAAAAGGAGTCGGCATGATGCAATGGTTGAGGAGATTTTTACAAAAAAATTTAAGAGACCAGCCACCAAGGCCAACATTGAAGAAAGGAAGAAGCAGAGACTTTTGGAGAAAGCTGCCGAAATTAAACAGTTATATAGGGAGGCAGTAAGAGAATGAATGCAGAAAGAAAGGAAGAAACAAGCCGAAAGAACGACAAGAAGCCCGGGACAGGCGCTGGCCGGTGAAACGGCAGAAAGCTGGACCTGGCCTTTAAAGGATAATTATGCCTTCAAAGAAAGGAACGAGGCGCGTAACCCACATCGGAACAACAGGGATAAAAAGCATCTTCTCATATTTGATGACAACAATACAATTCAAAAGAAGAGAAAAAGACATCGTCGCAATAGAATGAACAGAACCCTGGAACGACGAAAGGACTCTCATCGCGCCACTCGCACAGAATGTGGTTCTTATTTTTGTAACTTTGTCATTTTTTTTTGTAAAACGTCAGCTGCCTACGAAATTATTATATGATAAACAAACTATTTTCTCCATCTATTGCTCCGCTTCAATTTGGGGGGGGGGGGGGCAGTTGTAACCCTCAAGTTTCAAGGGTTGCCTATAAATAGGCAAAACCAGTATCTCCTATGCTGTTCTTCTAAAAAAGAAGCATAGCACATGAGAAACTCTATAGCGCAAACTCCAGCCACTCCCTCCTCGACTACGTTACGTAAGCTCGAGAAGGGAGAGCTGGAAACAGTTTCTTAAGGAGGAACTGAAGGAGGGCTCAGTGGGGCCTTTAAGGGTACTTTGCAGAGGCTCCTTCAGGTCCAGTAGTGATTATCTTTCTAAAATATCCATTTTTTATTATAAAACAAAAAGTAACCTTTAATTATACAAACTTTTCAGCTTCCTTTTGTACTTTGTGTTTATTTCATAAAAATAACAATTTCCTATCAAAAAATCCTAACATAACATTTAAAACTTCCAATTTGTACCCTTTCCTCCATAAGTAATAATTTTTTTCAAAAATACCAAATTTTTGGTCATGAAAGAGCAAACTAACCTTCAAATGTTCAATTCTGTAAGGACTTTATATATAATGTTTCTTTTCTTTGAAGTACCAGTTTCCTAGAAAAAGTACTAACATGACCTTAAATGTTTAAACTTGTGAGATAACTTCCATAGGTCATAATCTTTGTTAAAAATACCCATTTTGGATGATAAAACAAAAAGGAACCTTTAATTGTTCAAACTCGTGAGATTTTTTTGATACTTAATACCTTTTTAATAAAAATAACAATTTCCTATGAAAAAACCGATAACGTAACCTTTGAGTATTTAAATTTCTTATTCATAACAAGAAATAATGATTCACCACTGTGTAACCTGAAGTTCCACACAAATATGTGCATTCTCTTTAACACTTGATTTGATTTATCTGTTTATCTACCGTGAAAATAATGACATGAAATTAATTACTGTTTAATTTAATTCGCGCAATTTGTGATAGCAATACCATTTTTATAACCAATAAGCACACTTCTTTCGTATTAACATTTGGAATTTTTTCATTTAACTCCTCTGCTGCTCCATATATAGTAGAAATTCATGAAAACCCCTGCGTATATTACTGATATTCGTCCGTTTCTGATCAGGCTAGGCCAACTACGTGAAAAATAAATGGCGATATTCTGCACCCTCTATCACTGGCAGGAGAACTGTAAAAGGCTGCATGTGTTGGTGCACATATATGTATATTCCCTCTTCCCTACATGTTTTGAATCCTAAAATAATTACTAAAAAGGGAAGAATAAAAACAAAATGAACTAAATTAAAAAGCGCAAAATGAGAAATTAATAATAATTAGCATGCTGTTTCTCATTGCTTCTTTCTCATTAACTTCGTTTTGCCCTTTTCGTTTTCAGAGGCTGTGGTTTCATAAGTTAGCTTCTGCAACTCGGCATTTCCAGTGGCCACCACCCATTGTAGGCCTATTAATTATCGCGCTAGAAACCTATGTCTTATCAGCTCTTTACCTTTTTTTTACGAACACAGCCACTCACTGCACACGTATTTCGATCCATTTAAAAAAACTTTTACTTTTTACGTGTACATAATGACAGCTCAAAATGACAACAAATTCAAAATTTTCCCGCACGCCTTTTTTACACCGGCGGTAGCGCGTCAGTGCCATCTGCCACTGACAGGACAACTAATTTTGAACCCCTCACTGGCCCTCAATACCCCTTAATAACTCGGACCAATGTCCTACAAATTCGCCATTTCCTCTATAGGAGTTGACCGTGTCTGTTTCTGATGTACTCGTGCCCCTCTTCTCAACTATGAAACACGCGCCCAATCCTTGCTCTTTGAAAATAGCAGATTTTGGACAAATAGTGCTTTGAAAATCAATGCCTACCATTTTTGAGGTAGGGTATCGATTTACAGAACTGGAATTTGACAGAATGAAATTTTGTCAGAAGAACGTTAACTTCAGACTGAGGGAAATTGTGTAGGTTTCAAAAATACAACTTAAGCCAGAAAGTTCGGTTGAGAATTTAAATAGGCCTTTTCATTTATGGAAAGGACATTGCAAAAGGTCGGTGCAAGATCGGTGCAAGTCCTACTTGGAATGTACTTATTATTTTATTAGATTTCCAAAACCCTGTTTAATATTTCGAAAGGGTGACATTCCCAAGGGTTCATTAAAAAGACATATTAAAAATTGCGCGAAATGCAGTAAAAGTGATATGTGGGTGAGGTTATGTGTGCGCAGAGATGAGTACTTTTGCAACTAAACTCCTCTTTCATTGCACCACTTTACTCTGAAAATAATGTTACGTGTGCAATATTCAATTTACTAGATAAATGTATCAAAACAATCAATTCATTATTTTCATGATAAAAATGGTTGATTTATTTAGACATTTTCAGGGTGGTCTACATAGAAGAAATTACAAGGAATTTCAAGTTTTTTGATTTTGAATTACTTTCTTTCAAAATTAACGAAATTTAAATTAGACCAAAATCAAAATTAAAAATCCCATTTAACGTCCAATAATCAAATTGATGCAAAATCCTGTTAAACAAAACAAAATTCCAACGACCAAATTTGGACCTCAACGAATAAACGAAAACCAAAAATCCTATTGTAATCTGAAAAAAACAAAATAATCAATTTTTTGACAAAAATAAAAAAGAGGAAAGAAAGATGAGAAGCCAGCGAACCACATCCTCTTCCTTCTTTTTTCCTTCTTTCGTCTTTTTTATTTTTATTATCATCAAATTACAATAAAATAAAAGACATAAATAGAAGCATAAGTATAAATTGACAGCACCCACGAACAGGTGCTCTCTTTTTGATATCTGAGAATGGAATGAGAGTCAGTAGGCCAATCTGTTGTAAACACAATATAAATATCTGTCACAATTACATCAGAAATAGAGAAAGTAAAAGAAAAACAGAATTCATGAAACAGCTACGTTATATGTAATTAATCATATTAGCATAACTTTTGTTCAACCCATCCAAATCCGTTTTTAAATTAATAGATAACTTTTTTTGTTTTTTAATATAAAGCATTTCCATGAATTCCCTCTTTCTCTCATTACTTTCACTATGCAAAATTTAAACATTATCCCAGTCAAATTCATGGTCAACATCAACAAATGCCTTTGTATGACTGGCAAAAACACTTTTATAACAGCGTCCTAAACGAACATCACTTCTGTGTTCCTCTATCCTAGTATTAAGAAGTCTGCCCTTTTAAATGGAATACAGAAAATAGTATGAATTTAAAATTTTTTAACATAAGTTCAATAGTTTTAGAAATTTGACCAAAAAATGGAAGAACAAAAGTCTTAAACAAACTACAGGGTTGGCCATATTCGACGAAAAGATTTGGCCTCACTGTAACTTTTGACAGAGATGACAGATCGAGTAATGACGTAGCGCGTTTGAAGCATCAGTCTAAGGAGATTTTTGCCATAGAGCCGTACACTCCACGCGAACGCTCTCAGATTGTTGAAATTTACATTCAACAAAACAAGTCAATTGTGAAAACTCAACGTGTATGGAGAAAATTAAATAAAGTGAAAACTGCGCTTTCTGCGACATTGTATCGTTTGTATGAATTCATCAGGTGAGGCACTTACTAATCCCAAACGTCCAAATAAAAAGCGACCAAGGCGATCGGATGAAAATATCGCACTCGTACGGGCCAGTGTTCATAACACTCCATGCACGTTGAGTTTTCACAATTGACTTGTTTTGTTGAATGTAAATTTCAACAATCTGAGAGCGTTCGCGTGGAGTGTACTGCCCCATGGCAAAAATCTCCTTAGACTGATGCTTAAACGCGCTACGACATTACTCGATCTGGCATTTCTGTCAAAAGTTACAGTGTTGCCAAATCTTTTCGTCGAATATGGCCAACCCTGTTATTACTTTAACTCCTTCTGATTATCTACAAGCAAATTATTAATCCCTTTGTTTTTGATTTGTTGAACTCTAATTGCAATATGTTACTCAATTAACTTTTTTGGATAATGATTCAGAAAAAGGATATTCCTAACAATATTCAAATTTCTTGTGTGAACTGAATAATGGGACAAACCTAGAGCTCTATCAACTAAGTTTTTAATTACTGCAATTTTTTTTAAAGAGATGAGCAGAAAGGAAATTTAAAATTCTACCTGAATATGTAATTTTTCTGTACCAATTGGTAATGATATTACCATTCCAACCCTTAATTACTTCTATGTCCAAAAAACTGATTTTATAATCCTGTTCTATTTCATGAGTAAATTGAAGTTTTGGATGAAAACTGTTAAAAGTATCAATGACGATCTGTAACTTATCAAGGAGAACACATAATAAGGTATCGTCGACAAACCGAAAATAAAAAGGCAAAACAAAATCTAATTTCCCAAAAACAAAAACATCCAAATCTTCTATCACTAGTTCTGCTAAAATCAAAGAAATGACTGAACCTATGGGAGTACCAGACTTCTGTCTATAGAAAGATGCATTGAATTTAAAATAAGTTGACTCCATAACAAAAAATATCCCTTCAATAAAATCTTTTTCACATAAACGAGTACGGGTTTTTATATTAGTCCATCTATTTAAAATTGCCTTTTTAACTAATTCAAGGGGTATACTCGAAAACATTGCAATAACATCCAAAAAAATCATTACATGGTCATCCGGAACCTTTTTTTGAATGATACTTTTTTGAAATTCCCAGCTATTATTTCCCAATTATAATAAATTATTATTATATCCCAACTAATATTTAGAAGTTGTGATAGAGTCCTTGAGAATCAAATTAAAATTTTGTTCTAAAAATTTGGTGGGAGTATTAATAATTGAAATAACTATTCTTAAGGGATAGCCATCTTTGTGAATCTTTCTCAACCCATAACATCTTGCAAGAACTGTGTCTTCAGTGTTAATATCAGTCCATCTTATATCCTTCCCCAGAAGTTCTTTCTTTCTCCAATTGTCAAGCATCTTAAAAGTGTCACTTTTTAATTTTTTAAATGGATTTTCATATAATAATTCAAAATTATCATTATCAGAAAGCAAAATCTACACATCCCCGATATAATTTCTTTATAATTTCTTTCATTACAAAATTATGAAGAAAGTGAGTTAAAAATTAAATATTTTTAACTGAAATAACGTTTAATCATGAATCTATAAATTTTAAATTATTTTTATTGCAAATGGTTTATGAGGGTTCAATCAGACGTTTAAAGTTCTTTAAATACTAACGTTTTCTTATTGAAACAGTTCAATTTTAAAAATTAAAATCGGCATATACATTCCTTAATTTCGAACATGAGGTTAAAATCGTCTTTTGAAAGGAAGTATTTTTCAATTATTTATACGCTAACTGCAGTTTATTAAAAAAAAGTCATGACGTTATTTAAATCTATTTACAGTTGTTCAACTCAACACGTTTTTTTTATCAAAAATGTTCAAATTCCAACCCTCTGAATTAGTCATTCTTTCAAGTCTTCCAAACCTGCATTTTTAAATTCTTTACATTGCAAATTCACGCTTTAAAATACATTATTATATAATATTATATATCATATAATAATAAACATTTCTAAAAATTCTTAAATGAGCTTATTGTAAATTATCGTGTAATACGATATTCGTAATATTTCAAGTGATTAGATGTATTTTTTCCCTCAAAATTGGTCAAATTCTCAGTCAACAAATGAACTTACTGACATATTTCTCGTGTTACAAAAAATTCCTACCTTCCCCGTCGAGCGGATATATATCAATTAGTTTTCAACTGCATTTTTTTAAAAGTGCTTTATCAACTTTTTTTATATTTTTTTATTATTAAAATTATTTCGCTATTATGCAAAACACTATTTTTTCACTGTTGAAACCTTACGACTATACGTAGTGTAAACATAACCTGCATTCCACATATCGGTCAATAAGTTGCTGCTTTTTCGCGTTGGTAAATTGTTTTCTGCATTTTAACCACCTTTTTAACTGACAAATGGTATTTTTTCCCCAAACTTTTTATGCAATAATTCAGCACCTGGCACATCATTTTCATTCACTTTTACATTAAAATTAGGTACGATAGTGTACATATTACCAAAAAAATGACCGCAATTTTTAAATGCCCGCTAAGTGCCCTGGCGGTGCCTAAGCTTCCGCTCTTGAATGAAAAACACTATAAGCCATATAAGCACTACAAGGTGCACTGGTGCACTCCGATCTGCACCGACGCAGGTCGGAGTGAGAAGGAAGAAGTAAGAAGAAGTAAGACGAAGCGATCGGAGCTCTCTTACTCTACACCAGTGGAGGATTAACGAATGGGCTATGAGAGAACTTCGGTGTCACGTACCGGGCGGGCAGAGTTATTTACAGTAGTTCCCAGTCGCTAATCCGACTCTCCCTTTTTAAATTTCTCTTCAAATTAACACTATTTTTTAATTGATGAATTTTCTCATTATGCTTATTTATAATTATAGCTTATATGCTAATATACCATTTTCTAGTTGAATTAAAAAATTTTGTCTTTTTTGGCGTATCTCATTCCATTCACGAGAAACGTCGTATTAATTCCAATTTTAAACATTAAAAAAAAAAGATATCTGAAATCATCGAAACCCATAGATTCCGAATTATTCTGTTTTAAGCTGTTAACTATGAAATTTAAAAAAATCTACTTCTAAATTTTAATCCGAAAGCTTAACGAAGGACCCTTGAGTGTCGGCTTCTCTATTGATATACACCATGGACATAGGAAACACGGGACTAGGCATGCCATTGCGGGGCTGATGCAACGAGGCGGGAGGTCTGCCATCTTCTGATGTCCCGCGACAAACATGGCAGCGCCCATATGTTTAAATTTTCTTTTACAGTTCGTCGGCCCAAAACGCTCGTGCGCATAATCAAATGGCACATAGTAAGATGGCGGTCCGCCCCCACTCATGGAATTCTCCCCCTTCCCGTGAACTCAACCCCGCTCGCCCAAGTTCGGATAGCATACCTATTCCCGTGTTTCCTATGTCCATGATGGGCGATCGTCTTTTTCTCGACGTCTACCTGAAAAAACCTTCCCCTTCAACAGCGCAACGACACTACCCTTCAATGGATTCGAAGTTGCTTCAGACCCTCGATGTTATGTCCCCCATAAATATAATGCCTTTGTCTTTCAAATTACCCATTTTCTTGCCATTTTCACGCCTATACATTGAATAAAAATTCTAATAGGCTGACGATGTCCCTGGCATTTTAACGATTTTGAGAATATAATCGTTAATATAGGTAGATTCTCAACAATTTCAATTAGAATATTGAATTTTCATAAGCTCCCCATTGAGTTAATGAAGTGAGTCAAAATAAATTTTCTATTGTTTTTTTTCGTTGGTAAAGCTGCTGAAAATTGAACTTTTCAAAGAATGATTAAAACTCACTGGCGAGGGCCACGATTGTGGGCCGAAACGTGCGAAACAACTTAGTTGATATAAATTCAACTGACCCTAAAGCGAACAACGTACATCAACAATTTCTAAAAAATAATAACTTCCTGAAACACTTAGGTTTGTTAACTTAAGTTAATTATTATCTCATTACAATTTAAAAGTGGACCAAAAGTGCAATTTTTTAGAAAAAACTGCAACATGTGAGAATTATTGCAAGATAATATTTTTATAAATAATAATAATAATAATAATAACTAGTTCAAACACTTACTTTTGTGAACTTGAAACAATTATTGATCCACCATAACTTAGAAATTGGAAAATTGTATCATTTATCGTCCAAAAAATGTTCATATATCATATTTATATTTTGTTAGATTGGAATCAATCTAATTTTCTATATTTCAATGATTTTCTTGGACATACTGATATACTTCATACAGAAATAGATCAAAGTTGGAAGAGAAAGGGATTATCTCCACAGGGGACATAGCATCGAGGGCCTGGAGCAACTTCAAATCCAGTAAGGGGTAGTGTCGATGCACACTGGAAGGGGAAGGGTACGCAGGTAGCCGTGAAGGAAATGACGACTGCCCGTCAATGATATAGTTCCTCTTCTTGTTATTTATGATCGAATTCTTATTCCAATTTCAGCCTCTCTGCTTTTTATTTATGATCGTATTTCTATTTCAATTTCGGAAAGGACATTTTAAAGCCTTCAAAACATTTAAAAGAACTACCTGGACCTTTGAATATATCTACCTGATTGCCTGCGGAGAATTTCTCTGAGCTTCTCTGACCCTAGAGTATCTTTCAGATATACTCAGAGATTTCTTTCGGTAGGTGCACTCATGACCCGAATAGCAGCTACTCCGATCGGAGCGAGAGACACACCGGCACAGCGCAGTGATCCCAGATCTGAAACGAGATGTGGTCCAATACTACGACAGGGCTATGTCCGTGTGAATATAGTAGGATACGATGACTGGGTTGCGCGTGCTACCCATTTCTCCTCTTCTGAATTTGAAAACACGAAGGTGCACGATAGCGTTATTTCAAGTATAAAATATAAATGATATAAATATTAATACTATTATATATAAATATATACATATATTATTAATGATAATATTATAATTATCTTATATTATAATAGTCTTATTTATATCTTGATCCACATTTAAAGGAAATCAAAGAAATTGGCGATTTTAGTCATATTTGAATATTTCGCACAATTTAAACATAAAAATATTGATGCAATATCAGAATATTAATACCGTGATTAATATTTTGTTGTATATTATATTTTGCGCATTACATTGTATACTTTACATTGTGTATATTATTGTACATAATGAAAATAAATTATATAATTAAGTATGTGATATTATAATTATATATAGAATAGCATAGAATTTATTGTCTTCAATGTATACTTTTACAAGTTTTTACAATATTCTGTTGCACTCTTAAATTTTCAAATAACACGAAGCTACATATTTTGTCTTTCAGAATTTTTACCTGAACAGATAATAATTCAATCATTAAATCAGTACACATTTCTGTACCTATATTACAGTTCCTATTGCCCTTATGCTATATTACTCCTCTATATCACTAGTTTCTTCGATATTATAATTATATTAATATTGATGGTAATTAGCTGTGAATGATTGTGCTGGATTTTTTAAGCGTTTGATTTGTCTATTAAACCAAAAAAGTTTAAATAGCCTCCGGACTTTTGAAATTATAAACTTTGTTTATGAGAATCATTTGGAATTAAACAATTACAAACTATAGCTTTCTAGAATTTGATAATCTAGTACTTTTTTCAGGACTACTTGGGACTTCCATGTTTAAGATTTTATATTGCTAGCAATTTTAAAAAGTGTTAATACAAAATTTTGTACTTGTTATTACTTATAATTTGCAATTGTTTTATTTCAAATGATCCTCAAAAATAAATTTTTTAATATTGAAAGGCTATTTAAATTTTTTCGGTTTAATAGAAAAATTCAACTTCAAACGCTTAAAACTCTAGCACAATCATTTACAGCTAATTAATTTTAATATTAATATTAATATCTGTTGAGACAATTTTATTATAATTATAATATCATATATATTTAATTATATATTACATTAATTCTATTATAATATACCCTGATTATACTTCTTTTTCAAATTTCCGTGCCCTAACTCAAAAATTTAATTATTTTGTAGAATTCCTTGTCCCAGATCTGAATTATAATTTTTTTGATAAATCTCTTATCCAATTCAGAAATACATACAATTGCTTTAAAAAATCTCCTGTTCCAGTTCAAAATTCAGGGTGAAATTAGAAAATTCAAACTTTTAAATCTGAAAATGATTTACTTGACGCGGAAATCTGTTGAATTTTATACGTTTAAAACTGAAGCTTGACAAATTTTTAATTCAGAAATATTTCATTCAAAAGCTTAATAATTCATGCGTATAAAATACAAACTTTTATAACCTTTTAATTTTACAATTTTTTTAATCAAATTATGTTAGAATACAAAATTACAAATTTTTATGACTTTAACATTTGAGAGATTTCTGGTTAAAAAATATAAATTAAGTATTATTTTAAAGGTTTAAAATGATATTACTTCAAGCAAATTTCAGTTCTGAACATTAAAAATTGAACGATTAAACCAATTTTTTTTAGCTAAAAACTTTTTAAAGAAAAGATAAATTATTTTTATTTTAAGTTGTTCAAGATTAGTATTTTTGAATTGTTATTTATAGATGAAAATGTGAGTTTACCAATTAAAAATGTTAGAAATTAACTTACTATCCAAGTAATTGAATTTTCAACTAAAAATAAAATAAAAAAAAAATAAATTTCAAATTTTTAGTTACATTTTCAACCAGAAAGATGAATTTTAATTTTAATTCAACAAAAAAAGACAAATTTTACAGAAAAATTAATGAATTCTCAATCAAAACAAATGGGGATTCAGTCAGAGAGTTAAGTTTTTATACATAAAAGATTAAATTTCTCCCAAACTAGATGAATTTTCAAACCAGAAAGAAAAAATTGCTACAAAACAATTGAATTTTAAGGCCAAAAAAATTAATTTGGCGTGATTGTCGGAATTCTATGTACTGAATTTAAAAATAATATAGATTATTTTAAAGGAAATTTAGTTTGTCATAAGAAGCTCAAATAAAAATTGTATTAAAAATTTTTTTATGCTGAAAATACAAAAAATGTAAAAAAGTGCTTTTTCCAAACTCGTCAAACTATTCTCATAATATGAGATACCCCAGGAAATAGCTAATAAAATGTAAAATAAAGTATTATTTTTGATGAAAAACTTCATTCTATGTTTCCGAAGTATAAATTTACTGCTATTTAGATATGTTTAGTTTTTTCAGTAGTCACAAACACTTTTGTAACCATTTTCTTCCGCGCAGCCACAGTGTTATAAAAACCACAGGTATCTCATATTATGAGAACCACACCGTGCAACTATGCACTTACTTTGTCTGACATTTACAATGAAAAACTTTAACACTATCGATATTTTCCTACTTAGTTATTCAATCCCCATCACTCCAGACAAACCACTCTTTCTTCAAGAGGTACAAGTTAGTGATAGAACTAACAGAGTGGGTCTCTTAGTTTAGCCGATACCCCACTTCTCATATTACGAGAATATCTTTTATTCGAGTAGTCTCCTCAAAATTTAACAAAAGAGTTGACTTTTCAGTCAATAAGGATTATTTTTAAATTGTTGAATTTCCAAGCGAAAAATATCATTTTTTTACGAAACAGTGCAAAAATATAAACCAAAGCTATTATTTCCAATGCTTTGAATTGAAGAATAAATCAATACATTTTTAAATGGTAAAGACTGAATCATTTTGATCAATAAAAATGAATTAATTGCGATTGATTTTTAATTGGAAACTTTTTAAATTATAAATTGAATTCTTTTATTTTAAGTCGCCTTATATTATTAATTTTTAGGTTTTTATTTATAAAGCCAAACTGAAAAGTTTTGTTTACGAATTGACGATCTTAAAAATCGAACTGTCTAACAAAACAGTTTAATTTTCAATCTAAAAAAAAGAAGTTTCAACCAAATCCTTAAATTTTTAAGCAAGGAGATAAATTTTGAACTAAAATTATGGATCTTCAACAAAAAAAGGTTTACATTTTTTATTAAAAACTGTTGAACTTATCCAAAGAGACAAATTTTTTACAAAACAGTTGAGTTTTCAGTCAATAATTTATAACTAAAATGGTGAGTTTTTATTAAAAACAGTTGTATTCAACTGTTTTCACTTAAAAAAACGTTTATCTTTTTTTTAAGATTCATCATTTTAGTTAAAAATTATTGACTGAAAACTCAATTAAAGATTCATAATTTTAGTTAAGAATTTATCTTCTTGGTTCAAACTTTAAGAATTTGGTTAAAACTTCGTTTTGTTTTAGTTGAAAATTACACTGTTTGTTAGACAGTTCGATTTTCAATATTGACAATTCGTAAATAAAACATCTGAGTTTGGATTTATAAATAAAAATGTAAAAATTAATAATATAAAGCGACTTCAAATAAAAGAATTCAATTTATAATTTAAAAAGTTTCCAATTAAAAAAGAATTGTAATTAATTCATTTTTATTGATCAAATGATTCAGTTTTAAACATTTAAAAATTTATTGATTTATTCTTCAATTCAAAGCATTGAAGAGAATAGCTTTGATTTATATTTTTAACCAGAAATCTTTGAAATATTCCGTTTAAAAAAAAAGTGTACGCTGCTTTGTAAAAAAATCATCTTTTTGGCTTGGAAATTCAACAATTTCAAAAAATCCCTTATTGTCTGAAAATTCAACTCTTTTGTAAAATTTATATCTTTTTAGATGTATTCAACAGTTTTTAATTAAAAGTTTAAACTTTTTTGTTGAAGATTCATCATTTTAGTTAAAAATGTAACTATTTGTTTGAAAATGAAAGTTTGTTTTAAATTAATTTTTTTGGGCTTAAAATTCAATTGTTTTGTAGCAATTTTTTCTTTCTGGTTTGAAAATTCATCTGATTTTGGTAGAAATTTAATCCTTTATGTATAAAAACTTAACTCTCTGACTGAAAACCTATTTGTTTTGATTGAGAATTCATTAATTTTTCTGTAACATTTTTCTTTTTTTGTTGAATTAAACTTTTTTGTTTTAGAATATACAATTTTTTATTGAAAATTGCAACTACTTGGCTAAAATTTAAACTAATTTACAAAAATTTCAGTTTTTGATTAAAGATTTTTAATTTCAGTTAAAACATTCATCTTTCTGGTTGAAAATGTAACTATTTTGTTTGAAATTTCTTTTTTTTTTAGTTGAAAATTCAATTACTTGGATAGTAATTTAATTTCTAACATTTTTAATTGGTAAACTCACATTTTCATCTATAAATAACGATTCAAAAATATTAATCTTGAACAACTTAAAATAAAAATAATTTAACTTTTATTTTAAAAAGTTTTTAGTTAAAAAATTGATTTAATCGTTCAATTTTTAATGTTCCGAACTGAAATTTTCTTGAAGTAATATCATTTTGAATCTTTAAAATAATACTTAATTTATATTTTTTAAACAGAAATCTCTCAAATGTTAAAGTCATAAAATTTTTAAATGGGTAATTTCGTATTTTAAAATAATTTTATAAAAAAAATTGTAAAATTAAAAGGTCTTAAAAGTTCGTATTTTATACGTATGAATTATTGAGCGTTTGAATGAAATATTTCTGAATTAAAAATTTGTCAAGCTTCAGTTTTAAAAGTTTAAAATTCAAAATATTTCCGCCTCAAATAAATCATTTTGATTTAAAGGTTTGAATTTTCTAATTTCACCCTGAACTTTGAATTGGAACAGGAAATTTTTCAAAGCAATTGCATTCTTTTCTGAATTGGATAAGAGATTTTTCGAAAACATTATAATTCAGATCTGGGATAAGGAATTCTACAAAATAATTAAAATTTCGAGTTAGAACACGAAAATTCGAAAAAGAAGTATAATCAGGGTACATTATAAAAGAATTAATATAATATATAATTAACTATATATGATATTATAATTATAATAAAAATATCTCAACAGACATTATTATTAACATTAAAATTAATTAGATGTCAATGATTGTGCTAGAGTTTTAAGCGTTTGAAGTACAAAATGTTGTATTAACACTTTTTAAAACTGCTAGCAATTTTAAATCTTAAAAATCGAAATCCAAAGTAGTACTGAAAAAAGTATTATATAACGAAATTCTGGGAAGCTATAGTTTGTAATTCTTCAATTCCAAATGATTCTCATGAAAAAGTTTTATAATTTCGAAAGTCCGGAGGATATTTAAATTTTTTTGGTTTAATTGATAAATCAATTGCTTAAAAACTCCAGCACAATTATTTAAAGCTAATTAATATCAATATTAATATAATGATAATATCGAAGAAAATAGTGATAAGAAGGACTAATATAATCTAAGGACAAAGGAACTGTAATATAGGCACAGAAATATGGAATGATTTGATGATTATCTGTTCAGGTAAACATTCTGAAAGAGAAAACATGTTGCTTCGTTTTATTTGAAAATTTAAGAGAGTAACAGAATATTGTAAAAACTTGTAAAAGTATACATTGAAGACAATAAATTCTATGCTATTCTATATACAATTATATAATATCACCTGCTTAATTATATAATTTATTTTTATTATGTACAATAATATACGCAATATAAAGTATACACTATAATGCGCATACAATATAATATACAACCAAATATTATTCACGGTATTAATATTCTGATATTGCATCAATATTTTTATTTTTAAATTGTGCATAATATTCAAATATTATTAAAATCGCCAATTTCTTTACTTTCTTTCAAATGCGGATCAAGATATAAATGAGACTATTATAATATAAGGTAATTATAATATTATCATTATTAATATA
>NC_046665.1:16780075-16788474 GCF_010883055.1 Belonocnema kinseyi | reverse complement strand
GCCGGCATCGAAAACTGGAAATATTAAAATCCCAACCTCTTGATTTTATATCGAAGTGGAGAGAGATATAAATAGAACCGTCGAAATTTTCCGACCGGCAATCGTGCACCTTCGAGTTTTCAAATTCAGAAGAGGAGAAATGGGTTGCGCGCGCAACCCCGTCATCGTCTCCTACTATATTCATACGAAGATAGCCCTGGCATAGTATTGGACCACATCTCGTTTCAGATCTGGGATCACTGCGCTGTGCCGGTGTGTCTCTCGCTCCGATCGGAGTAGCTGCTACTCGGGTCATGATAGCACCCACGAAGTCAAATCGATATATTTTGCCAACAGCCACTTGGAGCGCTGTAATCAACTCTCAGTGGTCCCTCAAGGCGCACTAATGGTACTTAGCTCGGACAAGATCCATTTGGATTGAAAGTAAATGGCCAATTAAAACATTTTTACATTTATAACTTTGCAAAACATGGTTATTTTAATAAATACCACAAATAAAAGTCGATGAGTAATTTATATTACGGTTTCATATATTTTCCACTAATTTTAAAATGATTACTCATAATTTTCATTCTATATATTGTCTATATATAGTTCTTTTATATTATTTAGTTTTTATTTTTATTTTTGTGGTCTGAAATTTTTACTGATTTTTTTCGACTATTTGTCAAATCAAGTTCTCGTATGTATTTTCCAATTTCTCAATTATTATATATTCTAACGTTTTTATAAAAATATAATTATAATTCCAAGTGATAGGAAAATTGTTCTTTCGGTTTTTAAATGTTATGACGGCAGTTCCAAGCCAGATTACGTTTCGCATTGGCAAACAAAATTAGACGAACAGAATTTCACTGCTACATTCATAAAAAATATAATGTTCCATAAAATATATTTAAAAATAAACTTTAAATAATTATAATTGATACAGCTTACTCGAAAGCTTCCCGATTTTTTTACAATTTTAAAAATCTTTTTAAATTTTTGAAATATTTTCGATACTGTAAACTTCCCGAAATAATAAAATGCTGAAACCTGAAAATCCCGTATTTAAAAATTCTAGAATAATGAAATTCTGAACAGTTTACAATATTATCGAATTTGAAAATTCCCGAATAATAAAACTCCAGGCCGAATGCTGTCTAATAATAAAATATACAGACTAGAAAATTCCCGAATTGTATAAAAATGTGATACAAACATAAATTTAAAACACGTGAGTACAAAAATGTTATTATGTAAGTACGAAGAAAATTTCGGCAGAACATTGTTTTCTTTCAAAGCGCACGTATTTTTTTATACAATTTTTATAAAATTATTATTCAGGTGCCGGAGATTTCATTTTTTGGGATTTTTCATTCATTCCTTTCGGGATTTTTTTTTCAGTGGTGCTATATTTTTATACCTCCTCTTAAAATTATGTAATTTTTCAAAATAAAAAGTCAACATTTCCAAACATTTTAAAATCATCAAAAGTATCAATTCTCTTTTAAATTATTTCAAATCTTTTTAAATGTTTAAAAATTTTTTTCGGAACTTTTAAATGCCTTTTAGACTGATTCCCATTTTTCCTAACATTTTTGTAAAATCCTGCACACAAAATTGTTTTAAGAGCTTCCAGATTTTTTCTAATATTGTAAATCTTTTGAAATGTTTTGAAATATTTTTATACATTCTCTTTGAGTTATGTACTTTTTCGAAATAAAAAATCATTTTAAATCTACCCAGAAATTTTAATTTTTTTGCTAATATTTCAAAATCCCCGAGCAGCTCCAAATTTTATTATTTTCTTTGAAACATTCAAAAACCTCCAGCTTATCTGATTTTTTTATAAATTATTGCTTATTTAACTGTACTTTAGGAATAAAAATTAAATACTTTTACCTTCGAAATCCAAAAAAATTATAATCCTAACATTCCAAGTTTAAATTTCTCACTCTGAAATTGTGACAATTCATTTTCAAATTGTTTACTATTGAAAATGGTTTGTTTTTTGTTTTAATTTCCGAACCAAACAGATTAAAAATGGAATATTTTATACTGAAATAATACTTCAAAAACATTTTGAAATTAAATAAAGGCGTTCATTTAAGAAGCCATTAATTCGAACGTTTACACTTGTGTCACTACTAAGGCTTTCGAATTAAATTAGTGCAAATTTTAACGTTAAAATATGTAAATTATATCATTTTGAACAGATCTAGAATCACCTTGTAAAATCAATGAATGTGAAATTTTTAATACTCGAACTGCAGTTCAATTTTCAAATTTACTTTCATTTCCCGATTTGTCCCGGTCGCGAGTCTAGCTCAATATTTAGAACAACTTTAATTTTTTTGAAATTGTAATTTTTCGGTTCTAACTTACGGGACAATCATTTTATTATTTGAAAGATTTTCTACAAATCTTGTTGATAATTTTTACATTCTCATCCAAAATGAGAAGGTATTAGTTTTTTATGAAAAATGACTTTTTCGGATTTTATCAAATGTCGACGTTTTGAGGCCCCTTGAGTCAGAAAAACAAGTTTTTACATCGGGGTCTGTTTGTCTGTCCGGCGGCGTCGTCGTTGTTGTTGTCTGTATACCGGATGACTTTCGAAAGACTGGTCCGATTGTATGTGGCTTTGACACCTGTTTCAGGGACCAAAAAGGAAGATCGTGTTCGTTAAATAGCCATTTTTGATAAAAATCCAGAAAGTTGGAGCTTTTTCAAAATTTTTGGAACTACTTTTTTCAAAATTTGAAAATTCTATCCACAGCCATTTATGGTGCAAAAAAATATGAACAATTTATTCTTACAACTTTTTTTGATAAAATAAAACTTACCATAGTTAAAGGACTTTAAAAATCCAAAAAACCAAACGAAAATGGACCTTTAAAGCAAAAAAAGCTTGATATGGAAAAAAGTCAAGAGGCGAAAAACGCTACTTTTTCAAGGCCCCATGATTATTTTATCACATTCTCATCAATAATGAGAAGAGTTTTATGCGAAAAATGACTTTCGCGAATTTCATGAAATTTCGCCGTTTTGAGGCTCCTTGAGTCAGAAAAACAAGTTTTTACATAAGTATCGGATAACTTTCGAAAGAATAGTCGGATTGGATAGTGCTTTGATACACAGATTTGTTTGTTTTCTTTACCAAATTTGGCTTTCGTCTAAATTTTTCCAATTGTTTTTACTATAGTACAATTTACGTTTGTATCTCGGGCGAAGAAATCCATTCTATTGTTAGACAAATATTCTTTGTAAATCAACATTTTTCACAGAAAATTACCCCGAGTGACCTTTAATTATAATTTGATATACGTGAAAAAACCACATTTCAATGTTTTCTATGAAAAGCACAATACCTGAGTGAAAGAACGAAATCGGAAACAATAAGAGTCAATTTATTCAGGAACACGCTTTTTGAACAAAAATGACCTTGAGTAACCTTTAATATATATTTGTTAATTTTTAAAAAAATCAGGCGTTATTTTCTTACCAAAAAAATAATAATTTGTGTGTGTGTGGGGGGGGGGGGGGGGGGGGGGGGGTTGACAAATGATCAAAAAATAAATAAAACTTGAAGTTGTACGACTTTAATTGGTACCTAAATAATTTGAAATTATTCAATCTAAAATTATCGAACACTTTCCATTCAAAAATTCAGATGACATATTTAAATAGCTTCAAATTTGAAATTATTCATTATACTAAAGACTATAAAATTTAAAATGTCTCAACTATTAAGGCTTTAAATATTTTTGAAATTGCTGTTCTGGAGACAAAATAGCACTTATTCTTTTATTAAAAAATCACAACCAAAATTGTTAAAAAAAGTTTTTAAAAGAGTTTTAAAAACCTTAAAAAAGTTCAAAGGTTTTAATAGTGCAATATATATGATAGAACCTCTATAAATTTGAAATTATTCTATACTTTTTCATGTTTGAGCTACAATTGTTCTATTTTAGAAGTTATAAATTACAATCGTGAAAAACAAATAAAATGTTTTAATTAATTTATATTTACAACAAAAAACCTGTGTATACATTGATCTAAATGCAGATGCAAAGATTTAATTTGAAATGCGTTGAATTCAAGGTGTAGAAAGTGACTCGCTGGATTACAAATGAACATGGAACATGGTATATTTTCCCATTTTTAAATTTTAAATTTAAACTTTTCCGCGTTGTAACAATTTCGAATCCCACAATGTTATTTTCGACCTAACCTATAACTTATAACGAACATTCAAACAATAAGGCTGTATTCTGAAAATGAAACAATTTTAACGTTAAAATTCAAGTTCTTAAACTGAAGGCCTAGAAATTTGCAAATTTTACAATTAGTGTTGTGTAAATTGTATTGGTATCTTAAAAGAGTGTAAGTAGTTCTTAAATTAGTTTTTAAATTTTCGGAATGTCGCCGGATGTACGGCGAATTTTTACGGTTTTAATTGAGATTATCTTTAACTTTGTGACATCAAAAATTTGTATACAAATTTTTTTTTATTAATACTGTAGGAAAAAATCCACAAGATCGAGCGCCGAAATTATAATTAGAGTAAATTTTCTGTAATTCTATAAGGACAATTCCATAACTAATAAAATTCCTGAACAGTTTATAATATTAACGAATTTGAAAATTGCCAAATAATAAAACTCCCCAAATAAAATTGTTTCTTAATTAATATTAATTATTTATTAAAAATACGATAATAAAATATTGTTATCAAATAAATTTTTGTTTAATATTTAAAGTCTTAAAAATTATTGTTTGAATTTAAAATTAAAATGATACAAAAAATTTTACCGACAAATTCTTATTCAAAAACACGTGTCTTTTAATTAACATTTCGATTTTTCGGAAGAACTTTTGTGATTTAAAAACTACTATATACATTTTCAACCAAAATATCTTATCCAGAAATATAGTTTCTTAAAATTATTTTTATTTTAAATTTAAACAATAACCTTTAAACACTTCAAACATTAAAAAAGTTGTTTCTGCCCTACCGAAAAGAACTTTTGGGTATATACTAAAAATTCTTTAGGTCAAAGAAGCTCAGAGAAATTCTCCGCAGGCACTCACGTAGATATTTTTAAAGGACCAGGAAGCTCGTTTAAATGGTCTGCAGGCTTTAAAATATCCTTTCCGAAATTGAAATAAGAATACGATCATAAATAACAAGCAGAGAGGCTATCTCAATAGAGTAGCCGACACTCAAGGGTCCTTTTTTAAGCTTTAGAATTAAAATTTAGAAGTAGATTTTTTTAAATTTCATAGTTCACAACCTAAAACATAATAATTCGGAATCTGCAGGTTTCGATGACTTCAGATATCTAACTTTTTTTTTAATGCTTAAAGTTGAAATTAATAGAACGTTTCTCGTAAATGGAATGAGATACACCAAAAAAGACAACATTTTTGAATTCAACTAGAAAATTGTATATCAGTATAAAAGTTATAATTATAAATAAGTATAATGAGAAAATTCATCAATTAAAAAAAAGTGTTAATCATTTGAAGAGAAATTTAAAAAGGGAGAGCGAATTAGCCACGACCAAGTACTGTAAATAACTCTACCCGCCCGGTACGTGACGAATACAAAAGGAACATTATATTACCGTCGCACCACTCTTAAAAGGACCACTAAAAGAATCTTGAAAAGGACCCAAATCTCTCAAACTATCTCCGAGACTATTTTGTTTCAAATCGACTTTGTTTGTAGACTCAAATGGGCCAGGATATTTCGCTAAGGAAAACTCAGAGATTTCTTTCGGTAGGGTTTGGATATAAATATTTGATTATTTTAATTTAAAAAATATATTTGTCAAAGAAAAATGTTTTCAGCACTTGTTTATCTCGAAATATCTTTCTATAATAGTTTTTTTTAAAGTAAAAATATGATTTTTCGACAAATTTTTTTTTTATTAAAAAAAAGACTATGTACCGAAAACCTGGATCAAGCTTCAGATCTGAAAAAATTCAGTGATACATACATGTCAAACTTTTCTAACCTCAAAAAATATTTTTACTGCTTTACCTTCATATTTTACGAAGAATGAGAAAACAAGAATTCGACTTCGTAGTACGATGAGGGCAGCACCTCGATAGGGCAGAAAATGTGATGTCCTATACATATAATTCCCCACTCCGACGCCTCGTACCGCATCTACGTTTATAATATCTTTGTCTGCGATCACTGGCATCTTTGTCACTGGCACAGAGCCGTGATCCCAGATCTGAAGTAGAAGACTATATAAATGCCTGGGTTGCGCGCGCAAACCATTTCTCCTCTTCTGAATTTGAAAACTCGAAGGTGCACGATTGCCGGTCGGAACACTTCGGCGGTTCTATTTATATCTCTATCTGCTTTGAAATAAAATGAAGATATTAGGATTTTAATATTTTCAGATTTCGATGCTGGGCTGGCAATTCTCATGATTTGAATACTTCGCGCGCCTCTTTAATGCGTGTGTTTTGAGTATATGATACTTCACGTATAAAATATAAATTATATAAATATTAATACTATTATATATACATATATATTATTAATGATAATATTATAATTATGTTATATTATAATAGTCTTATTTAAATCTCGATCCGCATTTGAAAGAAATTAAAGAAATTGGTGAATTTGGAATTCATCTCGTTTGGATAAAAACTCAATTATTTGATTGAAAAATTAATTATTTTGTTGAAAATGTAACTATTTTGTAAAAAAAAGTCCTCTTTTCTATCAAAAGTTCAACTACTTTGTTAAAATTGTTATTTCTTTTATTTGAAAGTTCATCTCCTTCGTTGAAAATACATTTTTGAAACTGACAATTAATCTATACCATTTTTGGTTAAAAAATCATGTATTTCGTTAACAATTCGTCTTTCTTTATAGAAATTAAATTGCTTTATGGAAAATTTATACTTTTTGATTAAAAATTACATTTTTCGGTTTAATTATCAACTGTTAATATTTTTTGGTTGCAAAGTCGTTTTGTTGTATATGCAACTATATTGTTAAAAATTAGAACCAAAATTTTTGGGTGAAAAATTCGATTATTCACTTAAAGTTGAACTACTTATTTAAAAAATTAATTTTTTCTTATTAAGGATTCATAATTATAGTTGAAAATTCAACTATTTGCTTTCAAATTAAATTTGTTGTTAAAAATTTTACTGTTTTGTTAAAATTGCATCTTTGGGCGTTAGAAGTCAACGATTTGATAGAGAGTTAAACTATTTGGTCGAGAATTAAAATTTTTGTTGAAAAATCATATTTTTGGGTTAAAAATTTCGCTTTTTTGTAGATGATACTCTTTTTGATTTTAAAATTAAATAATTTTGTTCAAAGTTCATATATTTTGTCGGAAATTGACCTTGTTTGGTAGAAATTTAATCTTTTTGGTTGAAAATGTATCATTTTTCGTCACAAATGCAATTGTTTAGTTGAAATATGAACTGTACATCTTTTTGGGCTTAAAAGTCGATTATTTCACTGAGAGTTGAATTATTTTGTAACAAAAATACTGTTTAAAGTCAAAAAGGTGAATTATCTACAAAAAGTTGAATTTCTTAAGCGATTAAATACGAGTTTTCAATCAAAGAGTTAAACTTTTAACCAAATAGTTAAATTTTCAACCATAATTAAAAAACCTTGTTTAAAAAAAAGTATTTTTTTTACAAAGTAGTTCAACTCTTAGTGAAATAATCGAATTTTAAACCCAAGAAGACGTACAGTTCATATTTTAACCAAACAATTGCATTTTTGACCAAAAATGATACATTTTCAACCAAAAAGATTAAATTTCTACTAAAAAAGGTAAATTTAATTTTAATAAATTTTTAAATTTTAAAATCAAAAAGAGTATTATCTACAAGAAAGCTGAATTTTTAACCTAATTTGAAGGCAAATAGTTGAATTTTCAACTATAATTATGAATCCTTAATAAGAAAAAATTATTTTTTAAAATAAGTAGTTCAACTTTAAGTGAATAGTCGAATTTTTCACCCAAAAATTATGGTTTTAATTTTTAACAATATAGTTGCATATACAATAAAACGACTTTGCAACCAAAAAATATTAACACACAAGTAAATTTGTACACTTTCTTCGTTATTTTCAAAATCGGCCGTGTTCATACTACGGAATTATAATTCTACAAATATGTAGCAAAGCACTTACAATTTTTTAATAGCACGCTTTTCTGTTTTTATATTCTTCATAAATATAAGTGACATGTTTCTGATTTTCATTTTAGCTTTATATGATTATTTACCAGACTTTTTTCGAGTTTTTCTGCAATGCGCACATGCAGCGTTTAACACGGTTTAAACTCCCACCTGGCGTCCTTTTAAGAATGGGGGTCACTTTACGATTTGGAGGTTATGTTTTTCAAGTTATATAATAT
>NC_046665.1:16777898-16779975 GCF_010883055.1 Belonocnema kinseyi | reverse complement strand
GTCGCTGTCTGTTACCTGTCACGCCTTTCTTTGTCGCTACCCAACCCTGCTACTACCAATCCGTCAACACAGTCTTCCCACCCTGTCACAAATCTCCAAACATACTTCCACACAAATCTGTCTCAATCCTCCAAAATATCTACCTCCCCTTTGCAATCTCACAATCCCTCAATTAGATCTCTCACCTCCACACCCTTTGAATTTCAAGGAATTTTCAAGAGCTTTAGATATTTTTTAAAGATTTCAACAGATTGTCAATATTTGAGGATGTTTTAAAAGGTGTCAAGGAATTTGCATCTTAGTTTTATAATTTTAAGGAATTTCAAAGAATTTTAAAGAAGTGCTTTAAAAATCTTTTTAAAAAAGGTCATTGAATTTTTAATTCATTTTTATAATTTAAAGGAATTTCAAAGAATTTTAACAATTATAGCAGGTTTGTATTAAAAAAACGCCGAAGTTCCTTATAAATCTTGAAAAGATGTCAAGGTGTTTCAAAATATTTTGAAGGTTTCGAAATATTTGAGAGTATTTTAAAAGGTTTCAAGGAATACTCAATTGATTACAGTAATTTAATATCAGATTTTAAAGGATTTTATATATCTTAGGATATTATAATAGATTCCAAGGAATTTTCCATTGATTTCAATGATTTAGTATGAGATTTTAAAGGATTTGGAATATTTTAAGGGTATGTGATACTTACAGTTTTCCCGGCTTTTTTCCACAAAAATGAAAATTTTCAAAAACTGAATTCGGAGATGCTATAAAATATCATAACGGACGTCCCCGGACTCTTTTTTGAGGGATGATAACAAAAAAATTTATTGTGCCAAGTAAAAATTTTATGCATATGTATTATTTTGAGGTTACGTCGTTTTTCATCTCTGCCTTTCCGATAACCTGGAAATTATTTATCAAATAAACTTTTTTGATTTCCTGCAAAAAGGGTTAGTTCCAGGAGATTAGTTACTATGTTTATTTGCAAGTCCAAAGTTTTCGGCCAAAAATATTGTGTAGTTTGGAAGTAACGCACAGGAGAATTGTAACATTCATAACCTCCAAATGTACATACGTTTTTAGAAATATCAAGAAATTTTTTGAAAAAAAACACAAATAAAGTGTGTGGGGACGTCCGTTAGCATGGTCGTTATCATTTCCCAGATATTTTTAAGACAAAATATTGATTATTCTGGAAAAAAAGCCGTCGAAACCTTAAACTGGTAAAATCGATACTAATTCCTAAGTGCTATGCAAATTAATCAGATTTTGCTAAATTAAGACTTTTTTGAATTAAACCAAAAAAAAAGTATGTGGGGACGTCCGTTAGCATGGTCGCTATCATGTCCCAAATTTTTTAAACAAAATATTGATTATTAAAGAAAAAAAGCCGTCGGAACCTAAAACTGGTAACATAGACAATTTTCTAAGTATCACATGCCCTTAAGGTATTTTTAAAATTGCAAGGAATTTTCAAGAGCTTTGAAAAATTTCAAGAGATTCCAAAGAATTTTTAATATTTTAGGATGTTTTAAAGCATTCCAAACATTTCCAATTAATTTCAATAATTTAAAGCAATTTCAAAAAATTTTAATTATTTTCAACTTTTCAGTTTGAAATTGGAACTGCTTCGTTAAAAATTTAGTTTTTTTTGGTTGATGATTTATCAATTTAGTTAAAAAAATTGTTTTCTGAAAATTTAACTATTTTGTAGAACATTTTTTTCTAAAATTAATTTCTTTTAACTACAAGAAAATAATTCTGTTTTGTCGAAAAAATTGACTATGATTAAACATTAATTTTTGTATAGAAAATGAGACTTGGTGGAAAATAAATTTCTTTTGTGCAAAGTTCATGTATTTTATTAAAAATGCCTTTTTTTAGTATGCAGTTCAGCCTTTTGAATAAAAATTTAAATTTTTGTTAAAAAATGTAGCTATTTCGTTGAAAACAATTTCAACCATTTTTTTTTTAATTCATGTTTTTTGTTCAAATTTTTTTTCAGAAAACCAATTGTTTTAGTTGAAAGTTGAACTATTTCTATTAAAAGATAGTCAAATAGTCATTAATATTAATATAA
>NC_046665.1:16771039-16777798 GCF_010883055.1 Belonocnema kinseyi | reverse complement strand
AAGGATAAGATTGTAAAAAATATATAGATTTAAACGGAAAGATTGTAAGGAATGGAAGTCATGTAAACCCTTAGGGGACACATTATGAATAAAGAAGAATTACTGTGATCAATGGAAAATTCCTTGGAACCTTTTAAAATTCGCTCAAGTATGTCAAAACCTTCAAAATCTTTTAAAAACACCTTGACATCTTTTAAACATTTCTAAAATAATTTAGAATTTTTTAAATGACTCTGCTAAAATTTTTTAAATTATTTGAAATTTCTTTAAATTTTAAAAATAAATTAAAAATTTCTTGACATCTTTTAAAACATCCTCAAATATTTAAAATCCTTAAAAATCTTCTGAAATCTCTTGAAATTTTTAAAAGATTCAGATTGACATTTAGAAAAAAGAAAAATCTCAAAATGTTAAATATTGAAATGTTTGTAGATTAGAGTTTGAAAATGGAATCAATGCGAATTCAAAACTTTCGAAATCTTATTTTCAACTATGAAATATAAGTCATTTTCAACTCGATGGAATGCAAGTCTTCAAAATTTGAATTGTAAACTTAGAAGTTTATTTTCAAAAAATTATTAATCATAAATAAATTGAAAGCGTTCAAAATTTAAAACTATGTTTTAAAAAAACACACACACACACGCACATATAATTTTATAATTATATACATAAATCGTTTTACAAATGTTAAACTATAACTCGAATAATTTCTATTAACACTTTAATTTAATACTTTAACTAATCTACAAACATTAAAATTTTTAACATTTTGAAATTTTTCTGTTTTCTAAATTTCAGTCTGAAATAATTTCATTTAAAGATTGCCCAATTGAAAAACGCAAGTTTAAATTTTGAACGCTTTCAATTAATTCATGATTATTAATTTTTTATAAATAAACTTTCAAGTTTACTATTCAAAATTGGAACACTTCGAAAGCTTTGAATTTTTATTGATCGCATCTTAAAAACTATAATCTACAAACATTTCAATATTTTACGTTTTGGAACTTTTCTCTTTTTTAAAATTTCAATCTGAATCTTTACAAAATTTCCAGAGATTTCAAAAGATTTTTAAGGATTTTAAATATTTGAGAATGTTTTAAAAGATGTCAAGGAATTTTCAATTAGTATTTATAATTTAAAGGAGTTTCAAAGATTTAAAAATATTTTAGAAGGGTTATTTAAAAAAATTCAAAAGTACTTTAAAAATCTTTTAAAAAAAGTTCTAGGTATTTCAAAAGATTTTAAAGGATTTGACAAATTTGAGAGAATTTTTTTAAATTCCAAGGAATTTTCAATTGATTACGGTAATTTAATATGAGATTTTTAAGGATTTGATATATTTCATGGTATTTGTAAAATTTCAATATATTTTCAAGAGCCTTAAAAAATTTGAAGAGATTTCAAAAGATCTCAAAAGATTCTAAATATTTGAGGCTGTTTTAAAATATGTCAAGGAATTTTCAACTTATTTTTATTATTCTCATAAAAATTTTAAAGAATTAAAAAAATGTTATAATGGTTATTTAAAAAAATTCAAAAGTACTTAAAAAACTTCTTAAAAAAGTTTAAGGTATGTCAAAATATTTTAATGGAATTGCAATATTTGAGAGTATTTAAAAATGTTCCAAAGAATTTTTAATTGTTTGCGTTAATTTAATATGAGATTTGTTTAAAAATATGCATGCAATTTAATATATTTATGCATATTAACTGTTATTAACAGGGGGAATAGGCCCAGCTTGCTCCTGGATATAAATGATTAAATAGTCAAAGTTAGATATGAAAAAATAAGATATGTATGTTCGTTTTTTATTCTTGCAGTTGATTTTTTCAAATTCTAAGAATTTTGCTAGTCACTCAAAAAGAAAGACTGTTTAAGTTAACCGTCTGTGATTAAGTCTATTAATAAATATTACGAGTTTACCGCAACATCAATTCTGTAAATGAAAATTTTCAATTAAGTAATTTTATTTCATGATCAAATGTAAAAGATTTTTTAGGAAAACTGAATGATCTGAAAAGATATTTCAAAGGTGTAGAAGTTTTGTAAA
Organism: Belonocnema kinseyi; assembly: GCF_010883055.1. Classification (NCBI taxonomy): domain Eukaryota; kingdom Metazoa; phylum Arthropoda; class Insecta; order Hymenoptera; family Cynipidae; genus Belonocnema; species Belonocnema kinseyi. The sequence goes on along the minus strand of NC_046665.1, from coordinate 16,775,741 downwards.
GGTGTTAAAGTAATTTAAAATTTGAAATGTTTGAGACAATTTAAAATTTTCTATACATTTTTTAAACAATTTTTAACAATTTTATAAAATGTTGAGCATTTCGAAAAAAATTTTAGAAGCTGTTTAAGAATTTTGAAAGTATGAAATTTGTTGTCAAGATTCTTCTGAAAGTTTCTAAAAATCTGTAAGTGTTGAAGGTCATTGTAACAATGTAATTTTTTATTATAAAAATTAATTAGGATTTTCATAATTTTTGAAGAGATTAAGAATACTTAAAAACATGAATTGTTTTTCGAAAATTTGTTTTAAAAATGATTACTTCAAATCTTCTAAAAGTCCTAAATATATTTTAAGCTGATTCTATATTTTCGTAATGTTTTGTGTATTCTGCAAAATAAAACCGTGAACTAGGTGGTATGTAGTATTTATTTTTTTGGAAATTTTTAAGTGTTGATATGTTTGTTTTACCGGATTCTTGAGTCGACGCAGTTTTTATATGTTTTAAAGATTTTCAAAATATTAAAAAATTTTCTTTAAAAATTATTTTTTCAAAATTAAAAAATATTTTAACTTTCCCGGGAATCCTAACCCAAAAATTTTTTATTTCTTAAATTTATTACAAATTCTGAAAAAGAATTTTTTTTGCAATTTTTTTTAATCTTTTAAAAAGTTGTAGAATAATAGCTCAAAATTATTTGTTGATAAATTTGATAATTTTCTTAAAAAATCTTGAAATCTTTTTAAATATTCTCTTTAAATTAACTTTAAAAATAAAAAAAATTGTAGATTTTCTAAGGAAACTTAAGGAAACTTTTTTATCCTATTCAAATCTTTCAAAATCCTTAACAAGCTTTTTCTTTCAAAATCTTAAAAAATCTGTATTTCGTTCAACACTTGTCGGCCTCACAGCAAATAACAAACTGAAAACATCCACTAAAATCATATTCATGCAGAATGTAATCATTCAGGTTTTCGAACAAATTTAAAATGTTTTTGACAATTTTGAAAGGTACTGAAAGAATATTCTTCAGATTCATATTAAAATTTAAAAGGATTTTTTATTTTTACAAATAAATTGTTATAGAGAAAATTTAAAAAGATTTATAAAAATGCTGGGAAAAAATCCAAAATATCTTCGGCAATTTTTTAATTTTTAAGACCCACGAAGGTTTCTGAGGTGGTACGACCAATTTTCAACTAGAAAACAGCAATAAAAAGTAAACTTACTTCGCGGCGTCGAAGCCACCGCCACAGGGCGCAGCTAGTATTCTATAAAAAAAGAATTCTCAACTATGAAGATTAATTTTAAACTAATAAAAAAATAAAAAGAATAGTTAAAGTTTGAACTAAAAAATTTTACTTGTTGAATACTTCAATTTTTAACAAAAAATTTTTAATGAAAAAATTAATTTTTAATCAAATATTTCAATTTTCAATTAAGAATGGGATTTCCCAAGAAGCTTTATTGTCTACCAAAAAACAGCACATTAAAAAAAATTTCCATTAGAAGAAACATTTTTTAAATTAAAATTAGTTTTTTTTTTAATACTTACACAATTTTACTAATGTTTATATTCGTGAAATTTTAAATTCAATAACCTTAGAAACTATCAGGTATTTTATTGTTCCGGACTTTTCTAATTTAAGAATTTTCAATTGTCTGTAATATATTAAAAATTACATCAAATTATATGAATTTAGGAAATATTGTATATGAAAATTTAAAGAAAACGATTAAACAACCGCCACATTGCCCTACTGTCAGCATCCGTCATCTAAAAATGACACCAGTCCAAACATACACGAGATAAATCATATTCAATTTTTCGGAAATTTCTGAGTGTTGATAATTTTGTTTACCGGATTCTTGAGTCAACGCAGTTTTTAAATGTTTTAAAAAGTTTCCAAATATTTTTAAATTTTTATTAAAAAAATGTTGTTTTTCAAATAAAAAATAAATTTAAACTTTCCCCAAAATGATAGGCCAAAAATGTTTAATTTCTTAAAACCGTTCCAAATCCTGAAATAGAATGCAAAACTTTATTTCAAAATTTTCAAAAATCTAAATTTTCTGTTATCTTTTAAAAATCTTCTCAATATTAAAATTTTCAGAATCTTTTTTTGGCAATTTTTTTTAATGTTTTGAAAAAGTTGTAGAATATTCTCTCAAAATTAATGTTTGATAATTTTGATAATTTTCTTTTAAAATCTTGAAATCTTTATAAGTATTCTCTTCAAATGAACTTTAAAAATAAGAAAAAATTTTAATTTTGTTTAGTAAACTTAAGAAAACCCTTTTATCATCTTTAAATCTTTCAAAATTCTTAAAAAGCTTTTTTCTTTCGGAATCTTAAAAAATCTATATTTCGCTCAATATTTTTCGGCATCTCAGCAAATAACAAAATGAAAACATCCACTAAAATCACATTCATACCAAAAATTTGAAAGGATTTCTTGTTTTTAAAAATAAATTGTAAGAAAAAATTTTAAAAATTTCTAAAAATTCTGAGAAGGAATCCATAATATCTGCGGCAATTTTTTAATTTTTTAGGACTTAAAAATTGTAAAAAATATTTGGGTGTTGAAGAATTTAGAAGTGATAAAGTGATTAAAAATATTTTAAAGGTTTAAAAGATTTCCTAATATTTATAAAACGACGAATTTTCAAAAAATAGTTCAATATTATATAAAAAAAGCATACTCAACTAAGAAGATTAATCTTAAAACAATAAAAAACATAGAATAGTTTTAGTTTGAACCAAAAAATTTTCTTGGTTAATACTTCAATTTTCAATTCAAAATTTTAAATAAAAAAATTAATTTTTAACCAAACATTTGAATTTTCAATACAAAAAAGGAATTTTCACACAAGCTTTATCTTATACTTTCTATTTTTCCACTTTTCCCGCAACATTTGAAAAAATGCAATGACCCTGCCAAGTCTTCCACGTTTTGTGTAAAAGAAATAATTAACTTACGTTATGTCCCATTTGTATTCTAAATCAATATTCATACCTTTCGTAACATAAAAGTTATAATTAGCCTTTCGACTGAACTGTACTTCAATACATTTTTCCAATTTCATTACGCAAAAAAAAACTTTAAACAAATTATTTTAAAAAATCGGTTTGGAAAGATTTTGAATTACATGCTTAGAAACTTTTTTTAAACTTTGAAAGGTTTCAAGAGAATAAAAGGATATTCTTAAGATTAATGCGAAAATTTGAAAGGATTTTTTTATATGAATTTTTTGATAAAATTTAAAAAGATATTAAAATTTTTATAAATTCCGCGAAAAAATTGGAATATTTTAAGAAAAGTTTTTAAATTTTAAAATATTTTTTCAAAATTTTAAGAAAAATTCGCCTTCATTTCAGACATTTAGAAATTTTAGAAGATTCTGAGTGATTAAAAAAAATATTACCGAAAATTTACCAAATATTTTTCAAAAACAACTTACATTGTAGCACAAAAAATGAATTTCCTACTAAGATTAATTTTCAAGCATTGAAAAGACAAATTAAATAGTTAAATTTTCATTGCAAAAACAACGCAATTAAAAAAAAGTTTAATTTTCAATAAAAAGAAGAATTTCTAACCTAGAAAATTAATTTTCTGATAAAAAACAACAGACATGAAAACAAAAATCTTAAAATTGTCACTCAAATAGATGAATTTGTTACTGAAAAAGATCAATGTTGAAGCATAAATAAAATAGTTCAATTTTGTTTGATCGCTCAAGTAGAACCAGGGCACTATAAAGATGAGTATGTTCATCCGCCATTTTCGGTCCATGGAGTAGGGCTAGTAATGTATAAAACCTGTGCATTAAACGCGAGAATTGAAGCTCGACTTTGATCAAATTAGCTTTTTATATTAATAAATAATAGTTTGAATTTCTTTATAGATGTGCTAGGACGAAAAAAGTTGAGTCACTTTATTGTTAATGTATTTAATAGACTAATACACAAAATATCCAAAACGCAACTCGGCAATACAAGTGGTGGCACACACAAAAGGTTTTCACAAGCGGCGTTAACATGTCATCGATCAGAAATCGAATCAAAGAAAGCTTGCTCGCTCCGCGATCGATGTCGAGACGAGCAAAACCGAGAACGCACGAACCCAGCCGACGGGTCGACGCTCAGGAGCGTTCAATAAAAAACCGGCATAATAATTTCATCTCAAACATACCGGCCACCTTGCGAGATTTACCAAAAGATCGCAATAATAATCGCAATAAAGCTTACAAAAAAATAATGCAAAAGAGATGCAAGATATCAATAATAAAGATAATTTGATACAATTATCATTCGTTAGAAATAGGCAAGACGAGTAATTGTGAGATGGGTCGGTCAAACTCAGAATGCGCAGTCTTTACATGAACGACTCGAACGGCCCCATCTCGTCCTTTAATACATTTAGTAACACGGGCCATTTCCCACTTAGCGGGGGGAACAGTTACGTTTCTTAAAAGTACAAGATCTCCTACTTTAACATTAGGTCGACGTGAAAACCACTTGGTTCGCTGCTGTAATGATTGTAAATAATCACGAGACCATAAGCGCCAAAAGTTTTCTACAATTCTTTGGTAAAATTTCCAGCGAGACAAGAGATTTTCAGATACATCAAGAACTGAAATGGTAGGTACAACTGTTAACGCTGTCCCACTTAAAAAGTGACCAGGAGTGAGCACCTCGCA
>NC_046665.1:16769663-16770939 GCF_010883055.1 Belonocnema kinseyi | reverse complement strand
GATATTACTTCAGATTGGTTAAGCAGTTTGAAAAGTATGCGTAACGTAATTGTGACAGTAACAACTGCTTTGAAAAATCTCAAACGCCCGGTCGATGAAGAACACGATTTGTTGGTTTTTCTCTTGATTAACAAATTAGATAAAACTTCGCGAGATCAATGGGAAATGTCCACGTGCAACACAACTGATCCTCCTTCCCTTGAGGAATTTAACAGATTTCTCGATACGCGTATTCGTACCCTAGAAGTAACATCAAATATTAAAAATCGATCAGATAATAAAGGGGGAAGTACGTCCGCGCAGTCTTCTCGACCAAGAATTCATGCCCATCAAAATTCATCCAAACTAAGCTGTCCTTTGTGCAAAGAGGAGCACAATCTTTATGCATGCCCTATATTTAAAAATAAATCTTTGGATGAACGCAACGATTATATTCGCTCAAATTCACGATGTTTCAATTGTTTAGGAAAACATTATCGACGTGCGTGTCAAAGCAAAAGATTATGTTCTCATTGTAAAAAATCGCACCACTCCCTTTTGCACCGAGACAAAGATGGTTCAAGCTGTCTTTCGGATGATTCAAAGCATTTGGCAGATCATACTCAAAATGTAATGGAAGCGAAAGCTAGTTTAGAAAATGGGAATGCGATTTCGTCCCATCTCAACGCAACTAAGGAAAACCGCTCGCCATCTTTGTTAGCTACAGCTAGAGTAATTATAGAAGCACCTAATGGTAGATGTGTACATGTTCGCGCGCTTTTAGATCAAGGATCTCAAGCTACATTCGTCTCTGAAAGTGTTGCTCAATTGTTTCGTCTTCCACGAAAAAAGTTTGAAGTTACCGTTTCAGGATTAGGGGGTAACTTATCTGATAAAGTTTTGCATTCTCTTTCATTTACGATTAAAAGTCCCAAATGTTGTGCGATCACGTTTACGACGCAAGCTTTCGTGATTTCGAGAATCACCGCTTATGTTCCCGCGGAGTTTACGCTAATGGAGATTCCAAGTAACTTGCGTGAATTGGATCTTGCAGATCCGACGCCAGGATCCAATGATCGTATTGACTTGTTGATCGGTGCTGATCTGTTTGGTCAGGCATTACTAAGTGGCGTTTGTCACGACAAATCGAGAAATCTCGTCGTGCAAAATACGATTTGTGGTTGGATACTTTCCGGATCTCTTAAAACTTCTAATGTTCAAGCTTTTCACATAAATGTGCATCATTCCGCAAATATTGTAATTGATGAGGCGCTTCGTCGATTCTGGGAGTTAGAAG
>NC_046665.1:16761338-16769563 GCF_010883055.1 Belonocnema kinseyi | reverse complement strand
AAGCCATTCGCAATACGTACCCGAAAAGACCGGAATCGAAATGCTGGGAAGCTTGAGTGCAGGCGCAATTTGTCTATTGATAATCTGTTTAGCTTCATTACCTTGAGACGTCGAACCAGGCTCCGTATCCGGGATGCGTGATAAAATAATGTAGTCTATTACCTCTTCGTAGTTCTCCTCCATCCTGGCGAAAGAATCAGGATCGTAGGTATCTGGGTCTGGCCCCCCCTGGTCATCCACATCGGCTTCAGGAAGCGAATTCGACAGCAACAATGTGTGATTCGCCCTGCATCTTTCCCATAATTCCTGGAAATTCGACAAGCGTCCAACTAGCAGTGACCGAGGTGGATTTTCATTGGCCATGATGCGGTCAGCAATTCGATTTATTGATGCGTATAAGGAATCTTGCTCTTTGAGCACTCGAACATAATCAAATTCTGCCATTGCGATAAAAGTAGACCAAAAGACACAGATTTCAATTAAAATTCCACATTAACAATGAGCAGCGTCTTTTAGCAGCAGCGCGAGAGTCCAGCAACTGCGTAATATGGCAACACTTCAGCGTCTCACTATTTCAGACATAAGCAATGAAACTGTTCACTTTTTCTGCTATCCGTTATCGAAGGACCATGTTCGTTATAGTAGCAGTGGATGTCGACGAAAAAAGTTGAGTCACTTTATTGTTAATGTATTTATTAGACTAATACACAAAATATCCAAAACGCAACTCGCCAATAAAAGTGGTGGCACACACAAAAGGTTTTCACAAGCGGCGTTAACATGTCAGCGATCAGAAATCGAAACGTAAGCAAATAACTTATTTATTTAAATTAACATAGAAAAAGTATATTGGACTAAGTAAAACTAATGTAGAGAAGTTATTTGACGTATTTACGTTCCAATCGCAAACGTATATGAAGGTAAACATAACCTCACTTTAGACTGTATAACATGTGCATTGTATGATGTACACAAAATGAGTGTACCACTTTTTAATACATTAGTTTTACTTGGCCTAATATACTTTTTCTATGTTAACTTAAATATATAAGTTATTTACTCATGTTTAATATGCACCTCTGTGGGCTGTATGTGGTCTTCACAATTGCAGCTTCCACATCCCATTTCAGAACACTCCAAAAGAAAAATGTTTATTCACACGTTTCCTAGCACGTCTATAAACAAATTCAAACTATTATTTATTAATATAAAAAACTAATTTCATCACAATCGAGCTTCAATTCTCACGCTTAATGCACATGTTTTATACCTACTCCCTATACTCCATGGACCGAAAATGGCGGGTGCACATACCCGTCTATTTAGGTGCTCTAAATGAACCGTCTAAAATCTATTTCAGCTTCTAAACTAACCTGAGTAATTGGGGGCGATTTATTTTAGTTCGCAAAAGCCTCAGGTAATAGGTGGCGCTGGTAAAAATCGTTCGAAATTAAATACATGGGACCGGCAATCTTCCACCTCATATCTGGTAACTGAAATGCGTGCACCAGGTGTGGCACAATGCGAGCATGTTTACAATCACCCTGTGACGAAATTCTGCGGCGTGTACACAAGCGCAACATGAGTACCCAGTGGGGGCACAAAATGTTTAATTTAGAAATTAACAAAATTTATTATTTAATGCTTATAAAAGCTATAAATTGCCATTTCAATAAGGGTGCCGTCCTGTAGGTTTAGCGCAACAGAATCACAAAGAACAATATCATAGATGTGAAAGAGATAGAAAATCTATATTTTTTGTAATCCTGAAAGTGAAAGAGATAAATAGATCTGCCCGTCTCTTTCACTCTCGCTTTACGCCGCAATTTTCTGCGCACATGGGACAGTGCGGAACTAGCCGGCTAGCCCAGTGCCTTTTGCAACATTGCAACGCGTCAGTGTGTGCCAGTTCTAGTTTTGTGAGAATCACGAAGTACTGCAAGGAGACCGCACGCCATGTATTTAGACTGGCGCCAGTTCGCGATCTCATGCAGGCTATACCAACTCAATGGTAAAATATGAAGAAGCAAGGGCGCCATCAGACGGTGACACAGAACATTAAGATGAGATAAAAGATGGTGTCCAGATAATATCCAGATCGCTTCTAGATAATTGAATTAAAAATTAAATTAAAGAAGAAAATGTAAAATTCAAATAAAAATATTTACGAAGTCAAAATAATTATTCTTTATATATTTTTATTTGACTTTCGCATTAGTTTATTTGTGAAGTATAATTTTACAAGAAATTAAACGAAGCAACGAAAATAAGGTTTAAAAAGTTTGTTTATTTTTAAAACATGAATGTAAGATCTTTTTCCAAATTTATGTTTAAAGAATTACATCAACCAAGCAAATAGTAATCAATAATAATTTCATAAATTAATATCATGTAATTAGAATTACAAATTAGAATAACCTGAATAAAAAATATATTTCGGTCCGTATTTTTTCGTCACGTCAATCGGCGTTTTGTTTTGTCAAGCTGTCATTTGCTGTGTAAGTTAGGTTGGTTATTGTGGAAGTGCGACTGTGTGCGGCAGCGACAAAATTTACGACAGAAGAAGGGAAACCAACGCAACCAGGACGAGAGACGTCAAGTGCGGGAAGGGACCGACATACAGCGCCATCCAGCGGTGACACAGCTTTTTTTAGTTTCTATGCTTCAGCACGATCGTCCATAGCAGTTGGTAGAGCCTGATCGCCTGTCCTCGGAGTTTTATGCCTTCCCAGATTAGAGCTTCCCTTCAGTGAAAATATAAAATTAGAAATTGTCGTCTGCTATGGAGTATCGAGTGTGTTCATATGTTAAGTTTGGTTTTGTCAAGTGTCAGTTGGTGTCGCGAACGCTGTGATAATGCTTGTATAATTTATACAATTATATGAGAGATGCTAATAAAACAAGAGAAGGAATATGAAAACAATAGAATGCAAGTATAGATATTGAGGATTTTACGTCTAATACCTCTTTCTTTCTGTGCCCTACTACCCGAATCACAGCCCTTACAAAAACAAAGCGACATTGTTGTATCACTTATTATATAGGTTTTTAGCTCTGACACTTTGCACAACAATTTTTTGCCACTAAACACAAAAAGTTTGCAATTGCACAATGGTATTAATAGGTTACACTTTTACCGTTTCAAAATTTAATTCACATGTTCTCGTAGTTCTTGGAGTTTCCGCGTGTAGCGCTATCATCTGGGAAGACATGAAAATTTGAGGACATTCGATCGCGATTGTGGACTTTTTTCCACCATCCTCGCTAAGGGCGTGCTATTTTGTTAATAAATTCCGATACATTTATTTAATTCAACCTTTTATTTACCTCCTTAATATAAATAAATAATTTTAGGATAGTCAACCCACGTGGCACAGAGTGTTTACTTCATGCACGCACGCACGTGTCTCATGGCGTGCGTCGCATATGCGCTTCCATGGATGGCGCATCTTAGTGCTGATCGAAACGCACGTCTTGCGGATTAATCCTCACACATACCTGCACAGTGCGCGCATCCTGCGCACCAATTGTTATCTGGGTAGCTGCCACTCACTGATGAGGGCTGCTGTCGCTCGCATCCAAGTGTAGCATACACACCGAAGTTCTTTCAGTGTAGAAATGGACCGGTAACGCTGTGGGAAGAACTGTAATGGGCTCTAGAGAGAGAGAAAACATATAAGACTAAGACTCTATAATGGAGAGTACCATGGTCCGCCATGTTTATTCCATGAGCTGGGCAAAAAGGTTAACGTCTCATAGGGCAAAACAGCAATTCGCTGTTGAATTTGAATACGTGATCGTATTAATGTACGATTTTTTTCAACTCAGAAGAAGGTAGTGCTTCTAAAAAAAATCACTTTTTATTATGTGTACAAAAGGGACAAGGTGTGAAACATTTTGTTCGCAGATAATTCTGGTAAGTATTTGACAGTTTCGAGTGCACTGAAAGAAACAACGAAAATGTCATTACTAGGGTGGTTCTTATTTATACTTGGTGGTGTTTTTTTTATTTCTTTGCCACTCCCCCCATTGTTGTTCGAATGCTCAACATTTTTTTTCAAATTTAAGCAAAATCGGTTAATATCTAGGGGTGATGCAAATTCCATGAAGTTTCCCATTGATTTAACACAAATTTTAATATTTTAAAATAATAATCTGTTTATTATAAGTAATCCAAGATGTTTAAACAAATTTATTTTGTTTAAACAATTTTTTGTCTGCATATTTTATTTTTGGTATTTTTCGAAAGATTGAAATCTTTTCATGTTTTACTTTGCTTTTCATTGTTTTACTTATTCCAAAAATAAAACAAGTGAATAAAAAAATTGTTTAAAAAATTGTTATTTCTTAAAACATCTATGAGTATTCATAATAAACAAATTAGTACTTAAAAATATTACAATTTCTCGAAAATTTAGTGATATGAAATGTTTCTCCTGCTTTTTTTTAGGTAAAATATTTTTAATATATATATATATAAGGTGACTTTTTCCCATGTTAACTTAATGGGAAACTTCATGGTTTTTGCGCCACCCTTAAATATTAACCGATTTTGATCAAAATTTGAAGATTTTTTTTGGGCATTTGAACAAAATTGAGGGGCGTAAAAGCAAAGAAATTTGAAAAATGAGAAATAAGGGCTACCCTAGAAGTTACTGATGATTATTCTTGATAATCCTTTGTGCTGTTGAAATGTCGACTAGAAAATGAAGTTTTTTCTATATTTCTTACGAAATGCCAGGGACAAAAGGAAAGCAAGACACATTCAATTGGCGAAAATTAAGTGCCAAAGGGAGTATAAAAAATCGTACATTAATACGATTACATATTCAAATTCAACAGGGGTTATCCACAAAATACATGACACGTTCAGAGCGTGGGTGGTAGTATGTCAAAATATCATTCTCCATCTTAACAACAATGGAAAAGTCATCACGCAGGGTATGGGGGGGGGGGGGGGGGAGGTTGAAACTCCTGAAAAATGTATCACATATTTTGCGGATGATCCCACAGCAATTCGCTATTGAACTTTAATAAGTAATCTCATGTATAACATTCAATGTGATTGTGAATAAAAGATCTTGGATTAAATGTAAAAATCGCAAGAACGATTAGTTTATTCTCCTGATATACTTTCTACATTTAAAACTTAAATTCCAGCCCTCTTGATTGTCGCAGTGCCATAAACGGTTTTTCTTTTTCGAGAATTGATGGAAAACCTTTTTACGCTGTATGAGCGAACAGTAATGTAATGCTTCACAATCTTCATTTTGACGTTGCAACATGGTGGAAAATTAATGTCGACATTCGAGACCAATGTTTCGATAAATTTCGAGGTTCCGTTTCTCAAAATATAATCTTCGAATTCTTTCAAAAAGTATTCGCAATGCAAAATCACGTGAAACTTTTCATGGCACGGGTTTTCAAGCCATCGCAATTCTTTGCCTTCGTGTAAAGTTTTGCGTTACTCGTAAATCCATCATCCATCAAATTTTGAGATGACAAAAAAGTGTTGCAATTCTCACAAATGCGGGTTTTCAGAGCATGTGTGTTGCTACCAGCTAGATCAAACAAATTCTGCACGTCGAAACTGTCTATTTTATCGCAAAAGAGCTCGTAATGAATTGTGCGAACATTCATTTCTGTAACACACTGCCTTACGGCATTTACGGTCGTAATATGATTATACGAAGACGGGGCCCAAGAAGCTTGACGCTTCGATTCGTAAAAATTGAGCAGAAACTTATCCGAATCATTACAATAGTTCGTGCGTTTGACATATTTTACAAATTGCGCCACGGACATTATTTTAATAGCTTGTAAGCATTTTAATGTAGAAGGCAAATTCCCAGTTTTTTTATGACACTGCGAGAAAGAATTTTCTGTACCGTCTTGAGTTAAACGTTCCCCCAAAAGAAGATCGAAATTGTGTTTGAACAGTTAAATTCGGCAATGTCACCAAAAGTTAATGACGCCAAGATTACAACGTAATTCAATGGTTTCCATCCTTCCCCAAACACCGTTTTTTGAAAGAGTTCAATGATTTTGAACATAAAAATGTATTTATTATCGCAATTTCGCAGGGTGATAGATGTCTTGCGTAATTTTGAAGTCAGAAGACTGTACTTTTTGTGCACCGAACAAAAAAAATGAGCTGTAGTTAAAGCGTCATTGGGAAAGAAATTTTCTTGAACAGCGATTTCCACTGCACTCGCTGTTTCCGGTGAAAAGTACCGTATTGCCGCGCCAACATTCATCTTATCGAAATTGGAGGGATTTACGTCTTCTGCGCGTAAATGGTACAATCTTCATACTTCTTTTCCGTTTTAGATTTCCAAACCCCACAATAGTTTTACAGAGGAACCGTCGACTTTTTTCGTTGAAAGATTTTCCATTTCTACATACTCCTCTGGTAAAATCACCAGCTGCCTCAAAGTGGCCGATTTCAAAATTTTCACAATGTGCCACACATCGGGAGTCATGTAAATGGCATGATCGTTAAACTGGAAGGAATTAATTCGCGTTCCGAACTGGTTAACAACTATCCCAAAGGAATTCCATGGCGCTCTATTCCGACCCCTATCGTCCCCCAATGTAACGTATCCGAGAAATTGTCCACTGTTTTTGTCGTAATCTAATGTAGGAGAAATCGTAATTTCGTCGTAAGATAATGCACAGTATTTGTCTGTCGGATCCATTTGTTCTCCTTTGAACTTTAAGAGTTCCAAAACCTCTTCGAAAATTCCGAATTTTAGTCGGAAACTTTAAGTTCTTTGGCACAGGATATTGCCCAGATAACAATTGGTGCGCAGGATGCGCGCACTGTGGAGGCATTTGTGCGTATAATCCGCAAGACGTGCGTTCCATCCATGGAGGCGCATATGCGACGCACGCCATGCGAGGCACGCGCATACGTGCATGAAGCAAACACTCGGTGGGCGTGGGTTGACTATCCTAAAATTATTTAGTTATATTAAAGAAGGTAAATAAAAGGTTTGAATTAAATAAATGTATCGGAATTTATTAACAAAATAGCACGCCCTTAGCGGGGATGGTGGAAAAAATCCCACAATCGCGATCGAATTTCCTCAAATTTTCATGTCTTCCAGATGATAGCGCTACACGCGGAAACTCCAAGAACTACGATAACATGTGAATTAAATTTTGAAACGGTAAAAGTTTAACCTATTAATACCGTTGTGCAATTGCAAACGTTTTGTGTTTAGTGGAAAAAAATTGTTGTGCAAAGTGTCAGAGCTAGAAACCTATATAATAAGTGATACAACAATGTCGCTTTGTTTTTGTAAGGGTTGTGATTCGGGTAGTAGGGCATAGAAAGAGAGAGGTATTAGACGCAAAATCTTCAGTATCTATACTTGCATGCTATTGTTTTTATATTCCTCCTCTTGTTTTAATGGCATTATCCATATAATTATATAAATTATACAAGCATTATCACTGCGTGCGTGACACCAACTGACAATTGACATAACCAAATTTAACCTATAAGCACACTCGATACTCCATAGCAGACGACAATTTCTAATTTTATATTTTCACTGAAGGGGCGCTCTAATCTGGGAAGGCATATAACTGAGAGGACAGGCGATCGCGAACTGGCGCCAGTCGAAATACATGGCGTGCGGTCTCCTTGTAGTACTTCGTGGGCTGGACTATACGCAGTGTAAACATAACCTGCATTCCATACACCGGTTAATAAGTTGCTGCCAGAGATGAGGTGACAATAGACGATCCCATGTATTTAATTTCGAACGATTTTCGCCAGGCATTTTGAATGTCAAAAAAGATTCTGGAAAATTTTAATACTAAGAAGATTTTTAAAAGTTAAAAGAAAATTAAGATTTCTGGAGATTTTAAAATAAAGTTTTGGATTATATTTTAGAATTTGGAAAGGTTTTAAGAAATTAAGAATTTTTGGCCTAACATTTCGGGGAAATTTTCATTTACTTTTTACCTAAAAAACAAATCGCGTATGGGCTTGAACTGGTGTCATTTTTAGATGACGGTTGCCGACAGTAGAACCATGCGGTGATTGTTTAATCTTATTCTTTAAAATTTTATATACGAGGGTGAATCAAATATTAACCGGAATTCTTTTTTTGATATTTATTTATTTATAAAACAATACAAAAATACTATTCATTATTTTTCTACATAGTCTCCTTCACGCTCTACACATTTTTTCCAGCGGTTTGGAAGCTTGT
>NC_046665.1:16758361-16761238 GCF_010883055.1 Belonocnema kinseyi | reverse complement strand
CTGGAACCTGTTGCTCACTCATAGCTGTACTGACGAATTGACTGAGTCAAACAGCTCACCAAGCGTTTTACCGACTCCTAATACACTACATTACAAGAACCTGCACTGTGAGAGTGCTTGCGATTGGCTAAGAAAAGTATTTGTACAATTCCGGTTTATATTTGATCCACCCTCGTACAATATTGCCTAAATTCATATATTTTGATGTAATATTTAATATTTTCCAGACTAATGAAAATTCTTAAATTAGAAAAGTCCGGAATGACAAAATTCCTGAATTCGCCCAATTTGTTGAAATGATATTGGTAGGGCGGAGGAGAATCTTCGATTCTTGCAGAATCTTAGCACCTCTAGTTCGCAGAACCGGTGGAGAGTTTCCGAGAAATGTATTTCCCCGTGAAACAAATGCAATATAAATAGATGAGTAGCTCTTTAAAACTGCTTTCTTGAACAGTTATTATATAATCTAATTAAATTGTATTTAGTTAAACTTTATATAAATAAATAAATTAATTAAAATAAATTAAATAAAAAAGTATCTAATTTTCTATTAACTTTGAATAATTTTCACATTTCCTAATTTAGTATATGTACTAATAACTGACTTATTATCTTCAGCTTATAAAAATAGAAAAAAAACTTTAAAAAAATCTGAGCTATTAATTTCAGCTTCAGTTTAGAGTTAAAAAATTACTTTTTTTCCAATTACAATAATTTTTAATACAAAATACAGATTTGGAATAACTATTTGCTTGTTGCAAAGGTAAAACCACATTCCAAGATTCGACAAGATGGAATCACGGCTTATCAGTTTCTTTTTAAAGTTATATAAATATAATTTTCCTAAGATTCCGGAGAAAATTTCAAAAACATTTTTGAAGATTTTACGTATGCCGAAAAGAATGCAGAAAATTGTTATGCATTTTTTTTATTTTGCAGGACACACAAAATATTAGGAAAAATTAGAGTCAGCTTAAAAAATAGTTAGGACTTTTAGAAGATTTGAAGAAATAATTTTTCGAAAAACTATTCATGTTTTTAAATATTGTTAATCTCTTAAAAAATTCTGAAATTCCTAAATAATTTTTGTAATAAAAAATTACATTTTTACAATGACCTTCAAAACTTAAAGATTTGTAGAAACTTCCAGAGGAATCTTACCAAAAAAATCGCATCCTTCCAAAATTATTAAATAGCTTCTAACATTTTTTTCGAAATACTCAACATTTTATAATATTTCTAAAAATGATTTTAAAAATGTACAGAACATTTTGAATGGTCTAAAAAATTTTTAATTTTAAATTACTTTAAGACCTTTACAAAACTTGTACACCTTCGAAATATCTTTTCAAATCATTCAGTTTTCCTAAATAATCTTTTAATTGTCCTAAAATCTTCTAGATTTTTTTTCGTGCGTTTTAAAATCAAAACTTAATTATTTAAAAAATTAAGATATTCTAAGTCTTGTGCCTATTATGTATTTCATTTTTCTTACCTCTTTCAAAGTTTGAAAAAGTTTACAAATTGTATACTGCGATAGCAAAATTTGAAGAACAGAGTTATTTCCTATAATATTCATTTAAAAAAATGTCTAGTTAAATTAACCAGAATTCTGGATAAATATGGCCTCACTATTTTTATGGTTGGAAAACATTTGATCACAAAATAAAATTACTTAATTGAAAATTCTAAATTTACAAAAATGATGTTGCGTTAAACTCGTAAAATTTATTAATAGACTTTATTTCAGACGGTTAACTTACGCAGTCTTTTTTTTGAGTGACTAGCAAAATTCTTAGAAATTGAAAAAATCAACTGCCAGAATAAAAAACGAACATACATATCTTATTTTTTCATATCTCACTTTGTCTATTAAATCATTAATATCCATGGGCGAACTGAGCCTATTCTCCCTGTTAATAACAGTTAATATGCATAAATATATTAAATTTAATGCATTATTTGGTAACGCAAACAATTAAAAATTCCTTAGAACATTTTTAAATACTCTCAAATATTGAAATTCCTTCCAAATATTTAGACACACCTTGAACTTTTTCCCAAAGATTTTTAAAGTACTTTTTAATTTTTTTGAATAACCATTCTAAAAATTGTTTAATTCTTCAAATTTTCTTAAAATAATAAAATTAAGTTGAAAATTCCTTGAGATCTTTTAAAACATCCTCAAATATTTCAAATCTTTTGAAATCTTTTGAAATCTGTTGAAATTTTTTAAAGCTCTTGAAAATATATTGAAATTTTAAAAATACCATGAAATATATCAAATCCTTTCAAATCTCAAATTAAATTACTATAATCAATTGAAAATTCCTTGGAATCTTTCAAAATTCTGTCAAATTTGTCAAATCCTCTAAAATCTTTTGAAGTACCTAGACATTTTTAAAAAGATTTCTAAAGTACTTTTGAATTTTTTTTAATAACCCTTCTAAAATATTTTTAAATCTTTGAAATTCCTTTAAATTATAAAAACTAATTAAAAATTCCTGGACATCTTTTAAAACCTCCTCAAATATTTAAAATCCGTAAAAATCTTTTGAAATTTCTTGGAATTATTTAAAGCTTCAGATGGAAATTTAAAAAAAGAGAAAAGTTCCATAACGTTGAATATTGAAACCTTTGCAGATCACAGTATTGAAAATGGGATGAATAAAAATTCAAAGCTTTCAAAATCTAATTTTCAAACATTTTCAACTATTCAATAAGGATAATTTTTAACTCCAAGTCTTCAAATTTTTAATTGTAAAATTGAAAGTTGATTCATAAAAAATTAATAATCAAGGATTAATTAGAAGCGTTCAAAATAGAAATTACTCGAGTTAAAGTTTAACTATTTCTAAAACGTTTTTTGTATATAAT
>NC_046665.1:16752016-16758261 GCF_010883055.1 Belonocnema kinseyi | reverse complement strand
TTTAAATTTTCAACGCTTTTAATTTATTTATGATTAATAATTTTTTGTAAATAAACTTCTAAGTTTACAATTGAAATTTTGAAGACTTGAAGTCCATAAAGTTAAAAATTACTTATATTTCATAGTTGAAAATAATATTTCGAAAGTTTTGAATTTGTATTGATTCCATTTTCAAAACTCTAATATACAAACATTTCAATATTTAACGTTTTAAAATTTTTCTTTTTTCTTAATTTCAATCTGAATTTTTTAAAAATTTCAAGAGATTTTAAAAGATTTTTAAGGATCTTAAATATTTGAGGATGTTTCAAAATATGTCAAGGAATTTTTGATTTATTTTTCTAATTTAAACGAATTTCAAATAATTTTAACAATTTTAGCAGAGTTATTTAAAAAAGTTCCAAAGTACATTAGAAATGTTTAAAGGGTGTCTAGGTGTTTCAAAAGATTTTGAAAGTGTCGAAATACTTGAGAGTATTTTAAAAGGTTCCAAGGAATTTTCAATTGATTACAGTAATTTAATATGAGATTTTAAAGGATTTGAAATATTTTAGGGTATTTTTCAATTTTCAAGGAATTTTCAAGAGTTTTCAAAAGTTTTTAAAGGATTTTAAATATTTGAGGATGTTTAAAAAAATTTCAAAGAATTTTCAATTCATTTTTATAATTTAAAGGAATTTCTAAGAATTTTAACAAATATAGCAGGGTTGTTTAAAAAAACTCCAAAGTACCTAATAAATCTTGAAAAGATGTCAAGATGTTTCAAAATATCTTGAAGGTTTCGAAATATTTGAGAGTATTTTAAAAGGTTCAAAGGAATTCTCCATTGATTACAGTAATTTAATATGAGATTTTAAAGGATTTGATATATCTTAGGATATTTGAAGAGATTCCAAGGAATTTTCCATTGATTTCAATAATTTAGTATGAGTATAATTTAGTATGTTTTTTTTTTGTTTAAAAATTAATTTCTTTTAACTACAAGAAAATAATTCTTTTTTTGTAGAAAAATTGACTATAATTAAACATTAATTTTTGTATAGAAAATTAGACTTGGTGGAAAATAAATTTTTTGTGCAAAGTTCATGTATTTGATTAAAAATATAATAGTAATGATATGCATATTATATACACCTGAAAAACATAACCTCGGAATCGACTCATGCATGAAATTATGAATAACGCGAAACATCAAATCGCCAATTTATTTAATTTCTTTCTGGTAGGGATCGAGATATAAATAGAAGACCACCGAAGTCTTCCAAAACTGTCAGATCGGCAACAAAGATATCTTTGTGGTAACTAATTTAGCAGAAAGCATGGACATAGGAAACAAGGGACTAGTCATGTCATTGTGGGGGTGATGCAATGAGGGGGAGGTCTGCCACCTTTTGATGTCCCGCGACAAACATGGCAGCGCCCACATGTTTATATTTTTATTGACAGTTTGTCGGCAAAATTGCTTGCGCGCATAATCAAATGGCACATCGTAGGATGGCGGCTCTCTCCACTCATGGAATTCTCCCCTCTCCCGTGGATTCAACCCTGCTCGCCAAAGTTAGGATGGCATGCTTAGTCCCGTGTTTCCTATGTCCATGGCAGAAACCAATCTTTGGCAGAAACTTAATTGATAAATGATTTAAGAAATTGCTAACTTTCGTCATTTACCGACGCGCAACTTTCGCCTTCAAAGTAACTCTTAGGTAATCCGCCAAGAGGGCGCAGTTATCAGCGCATGTTTTTCACATTCTCTTATTCCATTATCTCGGCAATCTCTTGCCTCATCTCTGTTGCTGCTTTTTCCCTTTGGTACATTGTAATAAATAACCTCGAAACGAAATACATCCCACGCAGGAGGGAGAAACATAGCCTTAAATTAACCTTAAAACCTAGCGTATCACAACACGTATGACTATAAGAAGTGAACCAACAAAAATATAAATAAATTAATATAAGCAACACAAAAGAATCCAGGAAGTCAATACGGCACTTCGTGGCGCGATAAAAATTGACTATGAGTTTGATATACATTAATGGAAATGTATTTGCAATATGTTGCAACAACAATATATATTATTGTTTCTTCGTTTATGAGATTTTTAGCAATATCTTACAATGCGGAGAGAAAGATTTTTTTATAAAACTTTAGAGGCGTGTTTTTGACTCCCGAAAGAAAATGTTCATTTTTATTAGAACTTCGAGCAAACAATTTTTTTTCGATACGCCCCTATAAACATTTGTAATTAAATCTAAAACATTGGTTTACGAAATCGTCATTAAGAGTCTATGTAACTTCAATTTCATATACGGTGTATTAATCATTTATAAAAAAGTAAGATATTTCCACTTTTATACAAATTAAAAACAATTTTGAAGTAATTTTTAAATAATAATAATAAAACATAATATTTTGTCCTATAGATAAATATAAATTGCATTGTATTTTTAGTACAAAAGTTCAATCATTAAGCAAATATGTAAGAATTAAGTCGACGAATTTAAGGTTATTGCTTTATTTTTTAAATTTGAAAAGATTTGAAGGAATCTAGCCTCTATCCTACCGAAAGAAATCTCTGAGTCCTCTCTAGCGAAATAGCAGAGTTATTTACAGCAGTTGGTCGTGACTAATCCGCTCTCTCTTTTTAAATTTCTCTTCAAATTATTAACACTTTTTTTTAATTGATGAATTTTCTCATTATACATATTTATAATTATAATTTATATACTAATATACAATTTTCTAGTTGTATTCAAAAATGTTGTCTTTGTTGGCGTATCTCATTCCATTTACGAGAAACGTTGTACTAATTCCAATTTTAAGCATTTAAAAAAAAAGTTAGATATCTGAAATCATCGAAACCCGTAGATTCCGAATTATTATGTTTTAGGCTGTTAACTATGAAATTAAAAAAAATCTACTTCTAAATTTTAATCCGAAAGCTTAACAAAGGACCCTTGAGTGTCGGCTACTCTATTGATATAGCCTCTCTGCTTGTTATTTATGATCGTATTGCTATTTCAATTCCGGAAAGGACCTAAAGAATTTTTAGTATATACTCAGAGATTCTTTTCGGTAGGGTATGGACCCTGTAGTAAGGGGCGCGCCAATCGGGCAGCTGACTGCGGTTTGGTTGAGCGAGAAGAGAGAGACACTTCCGTTCCGAATCAAGATACTATACAAAAATTAACTACAGCTTCGCGCTTCGGTATGCGAATAGTGCTTGTTGACATCTTGAAGCAGTGATCCCAGATCTGAAACGAGACGTGGTCCAATGCTATGACACGTCTGTGTCCGTGCAAACGGACTCGAAGGTGCACGATTGCCGGTCGGAACACTTCGGCGGTTCTATTTATATCTCTATCTGCTTTGAAATAAAATGAAGAGATTGGGATTTTAATATTTCCAGATTTCGATGCTGGGCTGGCGATTCTCATGATTTGAATACTTCGCGCGCCCTTTTAATGCGTGTATTTTGAGGTTACGTTACTTCAAGTATAAAATATAAATTATATAAATATTAATACTATTATATATATATATATTTAAATCTTGATCCGCATTTGAAAGAAATTTAAGAAATTGGTGAATTTGGAATTCATCTCGTTTGGATAAAAACTCAATTATTTGATTGAAAAATTAATTATTATGTTGAAAATGTAACTATTTTGTAAAAAAAGTCCTCTTTTCTATCAAAAATTCAACTACTTTGTTTATATATTTATTTCTTTTATTTGAAGGATCATCTCTTTCGTTGAAAATACATTTTTGAAATTGAGAATTAATCTATACCATTTTTGGTTAAAAAATCATGTATTTTGTTAACAATTCGTCTTTCTTTGTAAAAATTAAATTGCTTTATGGAAAATTTATACTTTTTGATTAAAAATTACATTTTTCGGTTGAATTATCAACTGTAAATATTTTTTGGTTGCAAAGTCGTTTTGTTGTAAATGCAACTATATTGTTAAAAATTAAAATCATTATTTTTGGGTGGAAAATTCGATTATTCACTTAAAGTTGAACTACTTATTAAAAAAATTAATTTTTTCTTATTAAGGATTCATAATTATAGTTGAAAAGTCAACTATTTGCCTTTAAATTAGGTTAAAAATTCAGCTTTTTAGTAGATAATACTCTTTTTGACTTTAAAATTTAAAAATTTCTTAAAATTCAATTGACCTTTTTTAGTAGAAATTTAACCTTTTTGGTTGAAAATGTATCATTTTTGATCAAAAATGCAATTTTTTGGTTAAAATATGAACTGTAAATTTTCTTGGGTTTAAAAGTCGATTATTTCACTAACAGTTGAACTACTTTGTAAAAAAAATACGTTTTTCTTAACAAGGTTTTATAATTATGGTTGAAAATTTAACTATTTGGTTGAAAGTTTAACTCTTTGATTGAAAACTCATATTTTTTGTTTAAGAAATTCAACTTTTTGTAGATAATTCTTCTTTTTGACATTAAAATTAAATAATTTCGTTGAACAATTCAGCAACTTTGTTGAAAATAAATTTTTTCCGTTAAAAAGTATTTATCTTTATCTAAAAATGTAACTATTATAGGATTGATTAAAAATTAATCGTATATATTTGTTAAGTTTGAAAATCGTTTTTTTTTTTTTATAGAACATTAATCTTCTTGGTCAAATATTCACCTGTTCCCTTGAAAATTTAACAATTTTACTGAAAATTCATTTTTTTTCCTTGTTCAATTCAATTTATTATCATAGATTTTATCTGCAAATTGAACTATTCCATTTTTGGTTAAACTTTATCCTGTAAATTGTATTAGTTAAAACACCTATTATTTGTTAGAAAATTAATTTATTTGTTTTTGATTATGACTTAAAATATTATTTTAGTATAAAAAATGTTTATTTTTAACCCGAACAAACTGAAATTTTTTAATTAAAAAAAGGAAATTTCGTTAATTATCAGCAATATTTGACCGTTTATTTAAAACAATCCATTACGAACAACTGTTAAAAACTATACAAATTTGAACAGAATGGTTCGAAATAGAAAGCCTTGAACTGTTAAATTTGTAATGAGCTAAATTTTAAGTTTAAACGCTACAGTTTTAATTAAAAAAAGATTCAGAATTAATTTAAAACTTGAAATTATTTCAAATTATTTTGAACACGATTTAGACTTTTGACAAATAAATTTTAAGTGTGTATTTGAAAACATTTTAAAAATTAAAAAAAAAGAATCTGGAAGATTTTAAGAAAATTTTTTTATGTCGCAGTTTTTTTAATGTTAGGAAAAAAATCTGATTAACAAAATATATCAATTTTGAACCCAAAAGTTTACTTTTTAACAAATTAAATTAATTTTCTATCAAATAATTGGTGTTTTAACTAATACAATGTATTGAATAAAGTTTCAAATAAAAATTGAATAGTTCAATTTCCAGATAAAAACGATTAATTTTTAATCAATCCTAGAGTAGTTACATTTTCAGATTAAAAAATTTTTTTAATCGACAAAATAAATTTTCAATCAAGTTGTTAAATTCTCAACCAATAACATGAATTTTCGAACAAGAAAATTAATGATCTACAAAAAAAAACAAATTTCAAACCAAATACATGAATTTTCAACCAAATTATTTAATTTTAAAGTCAATAAAACGAATTATCTACAAAAAGTTGATTTTTTTCAGCGAAAAATATGAGTTTTGAATCAAAGAGTTAAACTTTCAACCAAATAGTTAAATTTTTAACCATAATTATAAAACCTTGTTGAAAATAACAGTATTTTTTTACAAAGTAATTCAACTTTTAGTGAAATAATCGACTTTAAAGCCCAAGAGGATGTACAGTTCATATTTCAACCAAACAATTGCATTTTTGACCAAAAATGTTACATTTTCAACCAAAAAGATTAAATTTTTACCAAGCAAGGTCAATTTTCAACAAAATATATGAACTTTCAACAAAATTATTTCATTTTAAAGTCAAAAAGAGTATCATCTACAAAAAAGCTGAATTTTTACCCCAAAAATATGATTTTTCAACCAAAATTTTAATTGTCGACCAAATAGTTTAACTTTCACTTACAGTTGAAGTACTTAGTAAAAAAATTTAATTTTTTCTTATTAAGGATTCATAATTATACTTGAAAATTCAACCATTTTGCCTTCAAATTAAATTTTTTGTTAAAATTGCATCTTTGGGCGTTAAATGTCAACAATTTGATAGAAAGTTAAACTATTTGGTCGACAATTAAAATTTTGGTTG
>NC_046665.1:16749677-16751916 GCF_010883055.1 Belonocnema kinseyi | reverse complement strand
CGCATACTTTGAATAAAATATTTGTTATCATTCTCTTGAAATAAATGTGTTTTTTTCTTGAAAAAATACCGGTTTCATATGTATACACCTGGTATATTGTAAAAAAGTCTTCTTTTCTATCAAAAATTCAACTACTTTGTTAAAATTTTTATGTCTTTTATTTAAAGGTTCATCTCTTTCGTTGAAAATAAATTTTTGAAATTGACAATTAATCTATACCATTTTTGGTTAAAAAATAATGTATTTTGTTAATAATTCGTCTTTCTTCGTAGAAATTAAATTGCTTTATGGAAAATTTATACTTTTTGATTAAAAATTACATTTCTCGGTTGAATTATCAACTGTAAATATTTTTTGGTTGCAAAGTCGTTTTGTTGTAAAGTCAACTATATTGTTAAAAATTAAAATCATAATTTTTGGGTGGGAAATTAGATTATTCACTTAAAGTTGAACTACTTGGTAAAAAAATTAATTTTTTCTTATTAAGGATTCATAATTATAGTTGAAAATTCAACTATTTGACTTTGAATTAGGTTAAAACTTCAGCTTTTTGTAGATAATACTCTTTTTGACTTTAAAATTTAAAAATTTCTTAAAATTCAATTGACCTTTTTTAGTAGAAATTTACTCTTTTCGGTTGAAAATGTATCGTTTTTCGTCAAAAATGCAATTTTCTGGTTGAAAGTTTAACTCTTTGATTGAAAACTCATATTTTTCGTTTAAGAAATTCAACTTTTTGTAGATAATTCTTCTTTTTGACATTAAAATTAAATAATTTCGTTGAAAATTCATGTATTTTGTTTAAAATTTGTCTTTTTTTGTAGATCATTAATTTTCTTGGTCGAAAACTCATCTGATTGTTTGACAATTCAACAACTTTGTTGGAAATAAATTTTTTCCGTTAAAAATTATATATCTTTATCTGAAAATGTAACTATTATAGGATTGATTAAAAATCAATCGTATATATTGGTTAAGTTTGAAAATCGTTTTTTTTTATAGAACATTAATCTTCTTGGTCAAAAATTTACCTTTTCCCTTGAAAATTTAAGAATTTTATTGAAAATTAGTTTTTTTCCTTGTTCAATTCAATTTTTTTATCACAGCTTTTATCTGGAAATTGAACTATTCCATTTTTGGTTAAACTTTATCCTGTAAATTGTATTAGTGAAAACACCAATTATTTGTTAGAAAATTAATTTATTTGTATTCGATTATGATTTGAAATATTATTTCAGTATAAAAAATTGTTACCTCTAACCCATTCAATTTGAAATTTTTTAATTAAAAAAAGAAAATTTCGTTAATCATCAGCAATATTTGACCGTTCATTGAAAACAATCCATTACGAACAACTGTTAAAACTATACAAATTTGAACAGAATGGTTCGAAACAGAAAGCCTTGAATTGTTAAATTTGTAATGAGCTAAATTTTAAGTTTAAACGCTACAATATTAATTCACAAAAAGATTCAGAATTAATTTAAAACTTGAAATTATTTCAAATAATTTGAAACGCGATTTAGACTTTTGCAGATTTAAAAAAAAAAGCTTTCTGAAAATTGTACAGTATTTAAAAAGAATGACAAAAATTGTTGTGATTGCTAAGAACACTGAAAATGATTTTTCATTTTGACAAATAAATTTTAAGTGATTATTTGAAAACATTTTTAAAATTAAAAAAAAAAGAATCCGTAACATATTAAAGAAATGTTTTCATTTTGCAGTTTTTTTATTTTAGGAAAAAAATTTAATTAACAAAATATATCAATTTTCAACCCAAAAATTTACTTTTTAACGAATTAAATTAATTTTCTATCAAATAATTGGTGTTTTAACTAATACAATGCACAGGATAAAGTTTCAAACAAAAATTGAATAGTTCAATTTCCAGATAAAAACGATTAATTTTTAATCAATCCTAGAATACTTACGTTTTCAGATAAAAAAAATAATTTTTAATCGAAAAAATAAATTTGTAATAAAGTTGTTAAATTCTCAACCAATAACATGAATTTTCGACCAAGAAAATTAATGATCTACAAAATTAATTATTTACAAAAAGTTGATTTTTTTCAGCCAAAAATATGAGTTTTCAATCAAAGAGTTAAACTTTCAACCAAATAGTTAAATTTTTAACCATAATTCTAAAACCTTGTTGAAAATAACAGTATTTTTTTTACAAAGAAACTCAAATCTTAGTGAAATAATCGACTTTTAAGCCTAAGAAGATGTACAG
>NC_046665.1:16744044-16749577 GCF_010883055.1 Belonocnema kinseyi | reverse complement strand
CGCATTAAAGAGGCGCGCGAAGTATTCAAATCATGAGAATCGCCAGCCCAGCATCGAAATCTGGAAATATTAAAATCATAATCTCTTCATTTTATTTCAAAGTAGATAGAGATATAAGTAGAACCGCCGAAGTGTTCTCACCGGCAATCGTGCACCTTCGAGTTTTCAAATTCAGAAGAGGAGAAATGGGTTGCGCGCGCAACCCAGGCATTTATATCGTCTCCTACCATATTCACACGGACACAGACGTGTCATAATATTGGACCACGTCTCGTTTCAGATCTGGGATCACTGTCTTGAAGTAGTTAGGGACCCTGTAGTGAGGGATGCGCCAAACAGGCAGCTGAGTGTGGATTGATCGAGCGAGAAGAGAGCGATACTTTCGTTCCAACAGCAGATACTGTACAGTTATTGAAATTTGCTATAGCTTCACGCTTTGGTACCTTTGATATGCTTAGTTTTTGACGTGTTCCTTTGTCGAAATATGACTCTCTTTTTATGGTAATAATGCAGAAGGTACTGCCTCCTCTCTTAATTTTCAGTTGTGTACTGCAACAATAATCACCAGGTCGAAAATAATTACAGCAAATTACATATCAGCTCTCAAACAGTTCTTAATGGGTTAGGTTTCACATGTGTTGATGTTCCGAAAACAATGAAGGAGTGAAGACACATACTTTGATCCTGTTTTGCGGGCTCATTAGATGGCTCTGTAGTACTTTTCCCCGCTACAGGTCGCTCAGGGACTAAAGTTTGATCTCTCTTTCTCCTTCGTTGTTTTACGAACGTCAGGACATGTGAAACCCAACCCATTAAGGGCATGTAATACTTAGAAAATTGTCTATTTTACCAGTTTTAGGTTCCGACGGCTTTTTTTCTTTAATAATCAATATTTTGTCTTAAAAATTTGGGATATGATAGCGACTATTCTAATGGACGTCCCCACACACATTTTTTTTTGGTTTAATTGAAAAAAGTTTTAATTTAGCAAAATCTGATTAATTTGCATAGCGCTTAGGAATTATTATCGATTTTATCAGTTTTAGGTTCCGATGGCTTTTTTCTAGAATAATCAATATTTTGTCTTAAAAATTTGGGAAATGATAGCGAACATGCTCACGGACGTTCCCACACAGTTTATTTGTGTTTTTTTTCAAAAAATTTTTAATATTGCTAACAACCAATTCTCCTGTGCGTTACTTCCAAACTACACAATATTTTTGGATGAAAACTTTGGACTGGCAAATAAACATAGTAACTAATCTCCCGGAACTAACCCTTTTTGCAGGCAATCAAAAAAGTTTATGTCATAAATAATTTCCAGATTATCGAAAGGCAGAGATAAAAAACGACGTAACCTCAAAATAATACATATGCATAAAATTTTTATTTAGCACAATAAATTTGTTTCTTATTATCCCTCAAAAAAGAGTCCGGGGACGTCCGTTATGATATTTTATACCATCTTCGAATTCAGTTTTTAAAAATTTTCATTATTGTGGGAAAAAAGCCGGGGAAACTGTAAGTATCACATGCCCTTAAGAACTGTTAGAGAGCTGATATCTAACTTTTTGTCATCATTTTCGATGTCGAAAATGATTACAAAATTTTAATGAAAACTGCTTTCAAACATACTTCCACCATCTTTCGGTTTTCATTAAAACATGTTTTTATAAAAAAAGCAATAGAGAAATAAGCAGAAATATATAAATAATTATTCCGGTAATTATTTAAGTATTTTTATTTTTTTACTGGTTTTTTTTTTCACTTTATTAAGTTTTTTAATTAGATTATCTACAAATCATCTGGATATAACCTCAAGCATCTATTATCTTATCTTAAAAACCTGCGGGCTCATTCGATGGCACGACCGTCGATTATCGGTCTGCCCTTCTAAAGCATTGAGTGACCACAGCCTGGTGTCTTCACGGTTGCCTACATTAGTGACCACAGCCTGGATGCTTCTATAAGGATCTTGTACTAAAATTTGATCCTGGTTGTCCAGGTATAAAAAAAACATCTTTTCCGAGGAAGTTTGGTGGAAGATTGAAATTCAATATACCTGGATGGTAATAAAAAGGTTTTGTGCTAAAAATTGATCCTGGTTGTCCAGGTATTAAAAATACATCTCCGCGTAAATTTGGTTAAGAATTGAAACGTTATATATCAGGATACCTTTAAAACGATCTCTTCGTACTAAAAATTAATTTTAGTTTAGCTTTTATAAGGATCTCGTACTAAAATTTGATCCTGGTAGTCCAGGTATTAAAAATACATCTCCGCGGAAATTCGGTTGAGAATTGAAACGTTACCCAGTAATAAGCGTTGAATTCAGAAAAATTAAGAATTTGTATTCCTATGAGTACGAGATTTTTCCTCCGACTGAAAATCCCCAAAAGGGAACAGAAAAAGTGCAAATCCTATTCCTCTCTATCGACTTAGTAAAATTTAACGAAAGAATTTATTTAATCTATTTTTCATTATTAAATTTTTTTATAACTTATAAATTTGAAAAATATTCAAATTTATAATTATTTATATTTTAATAATTTATTTAAACGCATTAAAAAATGCATTTAACAAATCTATTTAAATGTGTGAATTAAAATGATTTTAACTCTTGAGAGATGGACTTGAATTGATTAAGATTAAATTTCGAAAACTTATATTCCACATGAAGAAATTAAAGCAATTTACTACACACATTTTGTGAACTAATTAGAAGGAATGAGATAATCTTAAAATACAAACACTCTTGGCGAGTAGAAGACATCTCTCTTAGGTGTATCTGTCGGTACAATTACAAGGAATTAAAAATATTGAAAACACGTTCTCTTTTGGGGGATAGGAACCAATACGGCGCTCGCTATGGAAATAGTAATGCATTAGTTACTGAGATATCCCATTCTTATAATGACATTTGAGACACATGGAAAAATCGCGCATTCAAAATAATAGAATAATCTTTACTTTTACGCTGAAATCTGAAAATATTAATTTTTACCTATTCAACGCTTATTACCGGGTATATACCAGTATGCCTTTAAAAGGATCTCGTCGTACTAAAAATTAATTTTGGTAGTCCAAGTACACTCAGAAAAAAGTTTTGTTTGAATCGAAAACCAAAATTTTTTCGAATTCATATCATTAAAAAAATTAAAATTTTTTCTTGAATTGAAAAAAATGTATTCAATTTAAAAAAATGGAAAATATTTATTTTATTGATTGACACAAACAATTTGTTTAGTACAATTTTTGTTGATTTGAACAAAAAATGAGTTTTTACTAAACAACGCATTTGCTTAATACCGGCTATGTAATTTTTTTCTCGTACCCATTTAGTAGCGATTATGAATCAGCATTAACCATTAGAGGAACAATATTTCCGATAGATAATTATTAATTTAAATAAAACAAATTTAATTTAAATAGTTTAAATTATTCATTAAAAACTAGTTAAATCGGCAACTTTTAAGAAAATCCTGTCATGCATGTAGTTTACTTTCATTTACAGACTATTTATTTACAGGCATTTTAATATTTTTTTGAACATTGTTTGTCACATATTTGCATCACACATCTGAATGTTGAAAATTTATTTATATATTTTACACAACAAAAACTGAATTTTTTTTTAATTTACCTTTATAAATTCTCGTTATCACTGAAAGTGAAAAATGATTAAGTTACAATCTGTAGGTTATGTGAAACTTCACATTTATCTGATATAAATCTTAAATTCACAAAAACTATCACTCTCGTTTTATCTTATAGAAATTACCTCTAACAAAAATGCGGGTACTGAATTTCTAAACATTTGGATGTTTGTGATGCAAATAGGTATGAGAGAATTTACAGAGTTCGATTCTAACAAGTGGACTCCCTGCAGCCTTTATCATATGCACTGAATAAATTGAATGTCACTGACGCTTAAGTCAGTATAAATCTTATAACTCTTTCACAAAATAATCTATTGAAAACCATTGTAAAAATAGAATTACAACTAAATAATCATTAAATTAACAAATAAATTGTCGCATCAATTATAATACACAATGACAATATTATTTAACTTGAATTTGTTTAATTATTGATCAATCAGAATTGTCCTAATCAAATGTATTACTTCATACTTCTTATTCGAAAGAATTCTTTAAAATTTTAATCTACATATTCTGCACAGTTAAACATAATCTGAGGTGACATATAATTAGCAGATTCTCGCTGATTGAAAATTGCTGTGTGTGCATCGTATTGTTACTATTCGGTGTGATCTTTTAAGAACTCCATTTTATATTGAATCTCACCCCATTCATATGCACATTAATGAATCGTAGGATGCCCATAGGAATTATTTCAGGTTTGTCAGTCTTATTCAACTCTATTCATTAATAATTTTAACGAATGTGGAATGGTCGATTTAAAGCACCGCGCTCAGGTAACCGATTAAAAATATGGCCAACCGATTGCATTTTCATTCTTTTAATCTGCAAATGACAGATACACAATTCAAACCGACTCGATTTTTATCTGTTCTTTTTTCCTGGGTATCTACTTGAATTTATAAAAATATTTGTTTGATTCAAACAAAAAATACAATTCACAATAGTACTACGGAGTGCCACGAGACTTGCTCAGGCGCTGCCGGCAGATCGTCGTTAAGGATCCTCTAGGGAAAGATGAGCCAATGTTCCCCCTCCACGGACCCCTGAAAAGTGGACAGGAAGTGACGTCACACTCTTTGAGCACGATCGTACTTTTAACCTCAGACTGAATGCAAGGTTGTGTTATACACACACATGTTTACACACTGCACATAATTACACACTGCACCGACGGGCAGCTGGTTCGCACTACCCCCACCTGACTCGACCGGAAGTTTCCAGTAAACTCAGCTCGACCAATCCGTATTAGGCACATGGTTTGTCGCATCCTTCCCTAGAGGATCCTTACTCGTCGTCCGCTCTGGTTAACCTAAAATCGGAATTAATTTTTCCTTTGGCGTTGATCCACGCGTTGATCCTTTCGCGGAAATGTGAATTCTTTTCTTTTGGATGTAAAAAATGACAATTATTTAAAAATGGACTCCCAAGGTGTAGCCTCAGAGCTATTTGACTCTTGGGGCATGGACTTGGATTAGGGTGACCATCCGTCCGGATTTCCGCGGACATGTCCTCATTTTAGGGCTTGTGTGAGTTGTCCTACAGGATTTTTTACTTTGTCCGGATTTTGCACAAGATTAATTTTTATTTTTTAATCAACTTTTGGACCTTTTTTTGTAAGAAATTGTATCATTCAATGCCATCTAACTATCGACATATGGTGCTGGACCGCTAGCTACGGCCGTCAGAAGCAGAATAGGGAATAGAAAGAGAGGGAAAATCGAGAAAGTTGACCTGTCTTTTTCGAGGGACGATAATTTGTTCTACCTATCTTCCATCTGCTTTCATAGAAAAGGATCAATCACTAATCGCCATCCTCAGAAAAGGGACAATCGACTTTCTCGTTTTCCGCTCTCTTTCTATTCCTTATT
>NC_046665.1:16735022-16743944 GCF_010883055.1 Belonocnema kinseyi | reverse complement strand
ATATATCTAGTCGGGAGTGGTGCTGACTGAAAACAGATGATTTGGAGCGATTCGCGCGCCATCTGTTGGTCATTCTAAGGACTTATTGAACTACCCTTGTATTTACTTGGAAGAATTAGGGCAAGCTCAACTCTATCAGGACACCTGGAATATGATACTCGGAGTAGAAACCAATGAAATAGACGAGCGATATGAATCATTACAACACATTTTCGCATCCGTGTTACATCAATGTGATGACTGTTTAGAACAATTTGAGCTGAACTTAATAAAATCAAGAATACAGCGTTTAAACAATCAAAGAAACTTTTTAAATCAATTTCTAGGCAAAGCGCGAGCTAGAAGAGGGTTTTTTAACTTGATAGGCGATGTATCCAAAACACTTTTTGGTACTTTAAGTGAAAACGATATGAAATATATCAACGAAGAGCTAGATAAACTGTTCAATGACAACAAAGTCATGTCACAAAGTATTTCTAATCAGACGAAGATAATAAAAGTATTGTTGAATTCAGCCTCTATGGATTTCAAGAAACTTCAAATACATAGTCGAGAAAATAATAATCGTATCAATCAAATAGTTAACGGCACCAACAGAAATACTAAGAATATAGTCATCTCAAATCAAATGACGGTTTGCATGATGATAGTTGATGAATTGGGTGAAGACATCAACTTACTGATAGATGCGATAAATGACGGAAAAACGGAATAATTCATCCTCAGCTCCTAACGCCAGCAATATTGATACTTGAGATGAAAGAATTCGAAGAAAAGTTCAACGTCAAATACACCATCCCTTTAAAACAGACAAACTTCCAGCATATTGTCGACATCTCGACAGTCAACGTGGCTATCACCAAGAATAGATTTGTTTATTCCATCCACATTCCTATCCCAGAAACCGAAAGCTATGAAATTAAACACTTAATTCCTATTCCC
This sequence comes from Belonocnema kinseyi, assembly GCF_010883055.1. NCBI lineage: Eukaryota > Metazoa > Arthropoda > Insecta > Hymenoptera > Cynipidae > Belonocnema > Belonocnema kinseyi. The sequence goes on along the minus strand of NC_046665.1, from coordinate 16,743,002 downwards.
AAAAAAATTGGTTCAGTTTTCCTTGCCAAAATTCCTGACTGTTAAAGTTTAACTATTTTTAAAACTTTTTTTGTATATAATTATAAAATTATATATATATATATATTAAACATACTTTTAAATTTTCAACGCTTTTAATTTATTTATGATTAATAATTTTTTGTAAATAAACTTCTAAGTTTACAATTCAGATTTTGAAGACTTGAATTCCATCAAGTGGAAAATTATTTATATTTCATAGTTGAAAATAAGATTTCGAAAGTTTTAAATTTGTATTGATGGGTGTCCAGGTGTTTCAAAATATTTTGAAGGTTTTGAAATACTTGAGAGTATTTTAAAAGGTCCCAAGGGATTTTCATTTGATTACGGTAATTTAATATGAGATTTTACAGGATTTGAAATATTTAATGGTATTTTTTTAATTTCAAGGAATTTTCAAGAGCTTTAAAAAATTTAAAAAGATTTCAACAGATTGTCAATGTTTGAGGATGTTTTAAAAGATGTCAAGGAATTTTCATCTTATTTTTATAATTTTAAGGAATTTTAAAGAATTTTAAAGAAGTACTTTAAAAATCTTAAGAGTATTTCAAAATGTTGACAGGAATCTTCAATTGATTACGGTAATTTATTATGAGATTTTGAAAGATTTATTATATTTTAGGACATTTGAGCAGATTCCAAGGAATTCTCAATTGATTTCAATAATGTAGTATCATATTGTAAAAGATTTGAAATACTTTAGGGTTTTTTTCTTATTTTCAAGAAATTTTCAAGAGATTTCCAAAGATTTGAAAGGATTTTTAATATTTGATGTTGTTTATAAAGATGTCAATCAATTTTCAATTCATTTTTATAATTTAAAGGAATTTCAAAGAATTTTAACAATTATAGCAGGGTTGTTTAAAAAAACTCAAAAGTACCTTATAAATCTTGAAAAGATTTTCAGAAATTTTCAAGAGCATTGCAAAATTTGAAGAGATTTCAAAGGATTTTTAATATTTTAGGATGTTTTAAAACATTCCAAACATTTTAAATCAATTTCAATAATTTAAAGAAATTCCAAAGAATTTTAATTATTTTCAACTTTTCAGGTTGAAATTGGAACTGCTTTGTTAAAAATGTAGTTTTCTGTTTGGTTGATGATGTATCAATTTAGTTGAAAAAATTTGATTTATGAAAATTTAACTATTTTATAGAAAATTTTTGTTTGTTTTTGTTTAAAAATTAATTTCCTTTAACTAAAAGAAAATAATTCTTTTTTGTCGAAAAATGAACTGTGATTAAAAATTAATTTTTGTATAGAAAATTAGACTTGGTGGAAAATAAATTTCATTTGTGCAAAGTTCATGTATTTTATTGGAAATTCCATTTTTTTTAGTATCCAATACAGCCTTTTGGATAAAAATTTATCTATTTTGTTGAAAACAGTTTCAACCATTTTTTTAATTTATATATTTTATTCAAAATCTTTTTTTTTTGCAGAAAACTAATTGTTTTAGTTGAAAGTTGAACTTTTTATATTAAAAAATAGTCAAATAGTCATTAATATTAATATAATATCTTATAATTATAATATTAACATCAATAATATATATAATAGTAATAATATCCATATTATATCTTTTGAGCTAATTGAGCAGAAACTGAATTGGTAAATCATTTCAGAAATTGCTAACTTTCGTCATTTACATGTTTTTCACATTCTCTTATTCCATTATCTCGGCAATCTCCCACCTCATCTCTGATATTACTAGTAGTCTTGCGCGCGCCACGGTGCGCGCCTATTTATCTTTTTATGAAAAAGAATAAATGAAAAGCCTATCTTTTCTATGTTATACATATTTAATGAATGTTACAAAATATTAGTATAAAATAATACAAGACATCAAGGGATGAGTTCTGTGTCTGAAACTGTAATTAATCTTTTATAATAGGATTTCAACGAATTATTTATTTTTAGGTAGAAAATGAACCATTTTATTCCAAATGAGCTGTTTTTTATTAAAGAATAATTGACATTTAATATTGATGGATAGCATTTACCACGATTTTGTAGCTCACGTTGATGATAATCATAATCATTAAATAATGAACTTTGCATTTTTACACCACAATTTCGATAAATCAATTTAGTAAAATTTTTGAACGCGCATTGTAATAATCAACAATGACCTTAGATGTTGAAAAACACAAGTAATAAGCTTGTTGCCACTTGGTAAACTCTTCCCTGAAAATCTTGGTTAAGTCTCCATAACATTAGTTCATGCGTTCAATGTTATAAAATTTTTAGTAATAACTATTTCATTATTCCGATTTATACCAAATCATTACACTGCTTTGTAAGGCAAATTTCTGCCAATTTTCGATTATCGGGCTTAGTTAAGTGTCCCACTTTCCCCTGGACTTACCACATTACAGTTTATGAAAAACATAAATATTTTGTTTAAAATTAAAATAATAATTATTATATTTCAAATTATATTGAAATTAATGAAATATTGTATTCAAAACAACACTTTCAATAAATAACTATTTGAAAAATTATAATGTGGGGTGAAGGTGTCGTAAAAAATTTGGTTGATGGTGGTAGATGGAGGGTCAAGGTGTTATAACTGTTTTACAGAAAAATAGTCTTTTGTCTTAAAAGTTTTAGAAGTGGGACAAATTTTTTTATTTCCTAACTGGCAATTCTTTATTTGTTTAAAATTCGTCTTTCTAGTTGAAAAATTCATAATTTTAGTTAAAAATTAATCTCTTTGGTTAAAAAAATGTACTATTTTTTTTAATCCTTTTTTTTCGGAAATACATTAATTGTCTGTGTAAAAAAGTAACTTTGCTACTTTTGGTTTAAATTCAAATTTCTTATAGAAAATTAATATTTATGATTGAAAATTCGTTTCCTTATTTTACAAAGCATCTCTTGGCAGCATCTGCATTCGTTGAAATATCAAATATTACATTTTCTATCTAAAATTCATATTTGCAGGTTAAAAAGTCAACTACTTTGTTAAAAATTTACATGCTGGTTCGAAAATTCAACTCTGGTTAAAAATTTAAATATATTGTTGAAAATTTTTTCTTTTTGTTTTAAGATATCCACCACTGCGTTTTCAATGAGAATTCTTTTTTTTTAATACAATTCTTTTTGGTTAAAGATTAATCTTTTTTGTTTGAAAATTTGGCCATTCAGTTTAAAATTTATATTTGTAGGTTGAAAATTTAACTATTTGGTTAAAAGTTAAATTATTCGGTGTCAAATGCAAATCTTTCATTAAAAAGCCAAATTTTTAACAAAACCGTTTACACTGAAAATGAAAAAGTTTAAATTTCAGTTTTAAAAAATTAACGAATTTGCAATCAAATAATTACTTTTTCATCCAAAAATATAACATTTTAACAAAATAACTTTTAAATAAGTAGATAAATTTTCAACCAAAAACTAAAAAATATGATTATTCTAAAACAACAACAGCTGAATTGAATAAAAAAATTCGTTTCAAGAAATTTTTTAAATTTTTAACCGGAGATACATTTTTAACTAAAATAATGAATCTTCTACAAAAAAAATTAATTTGTAAAAGGTCGTTCAACTCTAAAACAATTAGAGAAATGTTCAACAAAAAAGATTAATTCTCAACCAAAGAAAGAATTTTCTACTAAAACGATGAATCTTCAACCCAAAAAAGATCCATTTTTACTCATTTAGTTTAACAAAGGAGCTTTAAAAAAAGATAATTCACAACTACCAAATTTATGCATATATTATCAAGCGCAAAGCTCTTGAACGAACAAAGAAAGAAGAAAAATATCTACAAAACTGTTGAGTTTTCCACCCAAAAAGGCAAGTTTTAAAAAGCAGTTGAATTTTAAACTTAAAGGGATAGATTTTCATTGTGTTCATGTTCAGTAAGAAAATCAAGTTTCTACCCAAAGAGATGAGTTTTTAACCAAGAAACAATATTAGGCAAGACATAAAAAAATGCATCTAAATTGTTGAACATTTTCAACAAAAAAATTAAAAACCTGTTCCTTTATAGTTTAAAAATCAAGTAATTGGTTTAAAATTCGTTTTTTTTGTAAAAAATTAATCTTATTGGTTAAAAATTAATCTTTTGAACATAGAATTTTTTATGACGAAAAAATAGATTTCATAAAACTTAATCTAAAAACAACATTTCCTTCCTGGTCGATTCAAAAACTTGAATTGCAGAATCTGCCTAATGGTAAATGGATTCGATCTCCTTTGAAATATTTTTTATAAATCTTTTTTTTGTTGAAAATTAATTTTTTTTAACAGAAAATTAAACTATGACATTTTTGGAGAAAAAGTAATGTTTTAAATTAAAGTTTAATCTTTTTAGTTAAAAATGTAACTAATTGTTTAAAAATTTATGGATTATGTTAAAAATTCGTCTTTTTTAGTATAAAATTAATTAATTATTAATTATTGAAGTGAAAATTTAACTTTCTATATTTGGTTAAAAACGTATTGATATTTTTAATTCCAATCTGTTATGGTAGAAAATTCAGCTTTTTTTTAATTGCACTTCTTTAAGTTGAAAATTATTTTTTTAACTAAAAACTGAACTATTTATTTTTTCGTTGATTATTTAGTTCATAATTGAGGCTTCATCTGTTCGGTTCAAAACAAACATTTTTGATTGGAAATTCAACTATTTTCTTCACATTTCATTTTTTTTATTAATTTCTATACTGATAAAATCTACTTATATTACTTTTGGTTAAAAAATGATATTCTTTTAGATAAAAATCATATATTTGTTTCAAGCTTTCTAGATTTTGTAGAAATTTCGTAATTTCTTGTAGAAACGTAATATTATTCGTTGAAAATTAATATTTTTCATTAAGGATTGAGTTATAAAAAAAAAATCCTTTTCAGTTTGTCAAAAACAAATTTCTTTAAAATAAATTTCAATTCTACTATTTTTGGTTGAAAATTGACCTTTTATACTTAATAATTACATTTTTTAAATATTTATGTTTTGGTAGAAAATTAATCCTTTTGGTTTAAAATCGACCTTTTTTCATTAAATATTGAACTATTTGGAAATAAATTTATCTTTTTTGATGCAGTATTTAGAATCTCAGAATTTTGTTGAAAATTCATTATTTTTGGTAGCAAAATAAACTTCTTAATTGAAATTTCATCTTTGTTTCGAGGATTCTATTATTACATGAAAAATTCGTTTTTTGGTGAAAAACTAATTTCTTTAAGAGAAAAGTCGATTATACCATTTTTGATAGAAAAATTATATTTAAAATAAATTGATCTTTTTTTGTTAAAAATATAATTTTTTTTAAACCGTCTTTTTAAACAGGGAAATTAATCTTCGCGGTTGAAAATTCATCTTCTTCAATGAGGGTTCAATTATTATTTTTTTTAAAATTCCTTCATAGTTAGTCAAAAATTAATTTATGTAAAATAAAATTGAATTATATCATTTTTGGTAGAGAATTGATATTTGAAATTAAAAATTTATCTTTTTTAGTTGAAAATTTAACCTTTTGGTCTGAAAATGCACATATTTCGATGAAAATTTGTTATTGCGGTAGGAAATTAGTCTTCTCGTTTGAAAATTCATCTTTGTGATTAAGAACAAAACTATTAAGTTGCACTTTCCGTTTTTTTTGTTAAAAATTAAATTCTTCAACTAAAAATTTAACTCTCCCACTTTCGGTAAAAAATTGAAATTTTGAATTACAAATTGATATTTTTGTGTTGAAAAATCAATTATTGGTTTCAAACATCGCCTTTTTTTATATAAAATTAATCTTCTTGGTTAAAAATTCATCTGTTTGTTTGAAACTTCAACTATGTATTAATGTTTTTAAGGAAAATTTTCATTATACCTTTGTTGGTTAAAAACTAATCGTCTTTTGTAGAGAATTAATTTTATTGTTAAAAAATTAATCTGTTTTATATTATTTTTAACATAGATGTCCAAATTCGACGTTTTATTGTTTTATATGGGAAAAAACGTCTTGCATAATTGACTATGAAATCATTTTTATCGCTGAGAGATTCTGCTAAATAATGTATAGAACCTGCTTGATTTTAAGTGAATTATATCTTATTCTAAATACTTTTTATAATATTGTTCTTGGATTTAAAATTAATTTAGTTGAAAACAATTTACATCTGTATAAGGTTTCTTACATTTTATAATAATAAATTTCGTACAAACAGATCATCTGAAAAATAACAAAAGAGGCATAAAATAATACAAAATTTAATATAATTACATATTCGTCACTGAAAAAATCATTTGTAAACAACTTTTTCTATTGAAAATGGTTGCATTAAATAAAAAATTGACGACAAAACTTATTCGATTACATTGGCATTGTTTTCTCATCAATTGCACTTCTTTAAAATAAAATAATGTTTTAAGATTGCTGCAAGAATTATCAATACTTCTTAATAAAATTAAACAAAATTTAAATTTAAAAATAAATGATTTTCATTTTTTATTAGTTGACAACTATAAGATATTAATCAAAAAATACTGCTTCCAATTGTAAAACTGCGTATTTACAAGATATTGTGTACTTTTCATAGACTTAATAAAATTCTCTAATATTATTTGTTTGAAAATTTATGTATTTTGTTGAAAATTTGTGGTTTTTGTTGGAAATATAAAACTACTTCCTTGAAAATTCATCCTTTTAATTGAGAATTCAACCATTTTGTTGAAAGTTCCTTTAAAGTTAGTCCAAAATTAATTTATGTAAGATAAAATTGGATTAAATCATTTTTGGTAGAGAATTGATATTTGAAGTTAAAAACTGACCATTTGTAGTTGAAAATTCATCCCTTTGGTTTGAAAATGCATATATTTAGATAGAAATTCGTTATTTCGGTAGGAAATTAGTCTTCGCGTTTGAAAATTCATCTTTGTGATTGAGAACAAAACTATTAAGCTGCACATTCCGTTTTTTTTTTTGGTAAAAATTAAATTCTCTAACTGAAAATTTAACTATCCCGCTTTTGGTGGAACACTGAAATTTGGAATTAAAAATGGATATTTTTGGGTTAATTATTCAATTATTTGTTTCAAACATCGTTTTTTTTTATATAAAATTAATCTTCTTGGTTGAAAATACATCTGTTTGCTTGAAAGTTCAATTATGTAGGTATCATCAAATGCATCTATTTTAGAAAAATTTCAATTAATTTTTTGAAATTTAATTGTTTGTTGTTAAATATTAATTCTTTTAACTTAAAAAAAATTATCCTATTTCTGGTTTTATATATTTATATTTTTAATTAAAAATTTATCTTTTTTAGTTGAAAACTCCACTATTTGTTTGAAAACTGATCTTTTTGATTAGGGTTCAACTATTCTGTTAAAAATTGATTAAAAATTCAACTGCACAATTTCAGAATGAAAAATTATATTTTTAATTAAAAATTAATTTTTTCATTTGAAAATTCGTTTTTCTGGTAGAAAATGATTTTTTTCGTTAAAATCTTATTTTGTTTATTTAGGATTGAACTATTTTCATGATTTTTGTTGTTTATTAAAAATTAATGCCTAAGGAAAATTTTAATTATATCATTGTTGGTTGAAAACTAATCGTTCTTTTTTAGAGAATTGATGTTATGGGTAAAAAATTAATCTGTTTTTTTTTTATTATTCTTAGCTTAGATGTCCAAATTCGATTATTTTGTCTTAGATTGGAAAAAAATGTCTTGCATAATTTACTATAAAACAATTTTAATCGCTGAGAGATTCTGCTAAATAATGTGTAGAACCTGCCTGATTTTAAGTGAATTCTATTTTATTTTAAATACTTTTGATAATATTGTTCTTGCATTGAAAATGAATTAAGTTGAAAATTCTATTATTTGTTTGAAACAATTGTGGGTACGGATGCAATAAGGGCACATAAAATTTTTTCGTGCGAAAACGAAGTCCCCTGGAGGCTTTAGAAAAAATTTTCGAATTTTAATTTTCA
>NC_046665.1:16732345-16734922 GCF_010883055.1 Belonocnema kinseyi | reverse complement strand
ATTATAAAAATGGGGGAATTCAAACTAAAGTTCTTGATATCCAAAGTACAAAAAATGAAACATCTGAAACTATTTCAAGCATGATCGTTGAAGTTTTAACTACTAGATTTGGATTGCTATATGCGTGAGACACGAGTTGTGAATGGGTTGGACAGAGTTGGAAAATATTGAAAAAATTGTCACGATTGCTCGTTCTTTGATAGCTACACGCGTGCGAAAGAGACACTCGTGAGTCACCGTGAGTTAGACAGTAATGGAACGTTACACGCGTTTTCTTCAAGTTAAATGATCCCAACAGAGCTGGCTTGATCTGCGCTTGCTTCGATTTGAGTGACGTTCATTGAGCTACGGTGCGCGTCTGTACTTGATTTTTAAATACGTACGCGAACTAGAGCCAATGAGCGCCGCACAGTTCAAGCATGCGCAAGTATTTTTGGATCACTGTTGGGAATAATAATAGAATCAAATTTCGAGGTCGATAGTACTAATCAACGCTTCTCATTTACCACCACCTTTCCACCCGTATCACTGCAATCGCAATACATGGCGTCTGCTTTCTTTAGCATATACTCTGAGATTTCTATCGGTAGGGTTAATATATTTTAAATTATAAGTTAATGTTTAATGTATTATTTGTTATTAATATAAACATTCACATTAAGTAATATTTCTATGAAGCATGGAATTTGTTATTAAAGTCCATTGCTGGTGGAAAATGCGATACCAACTTTCGAAATTTTGATGTTAGGAATTAATTTTAGAATACAAAAGCGAACTGCTGGTCGCAGAATTAGATAATTTTGGACACTCTAAAGTCAATCTTCCGTATATATCTACAAAAATCTATCAAATATTATTTTTTGCTATGAAAGGTTACGAAAATGTACTACAAAAATTTTAAGAAAGTTAAGCTTTTACTGAAATTGTTCTTACAAATTACACAAAGATTTCAATCAAATTTATAAATTGTTTGGTGAAAAAACAGAAACTATTTTAATCAGGATTAAAATAAAAAATACCTTTTTATGTTTTCATCTTACGTCTTTTTGATAAATTGGGTTTACTGCGAGCAGTTCGCTCTTGAATTGCAAAATGTAATATTAACCTCAAAATTTCAATAAGTTGCTACCGCATTTTTTATCAGCAATGAAATTTTATAACAAATTCCATGCATCACAGGAATAATGCTTAATGTTTATATTGAATGCAAATAATAACTAAAAAATTAACTTATAACTAAAAATACACCAATGTTACACTAACTTTACTCAATATCAGAAAATTACTATTAAACTCCTTGCAGATTTATGGATGTATCGGGTCTTCATATTTATATTTCTAACAAAAAACACAAATTTTCTTAAAAATACGGGAAATTTCAAACAAATAATTCCATTTTCAACTAAAAAACATTAAGTTTCAATAAAAATATCAAGTTTTAAACAAAAGTAGAATAATTCCGTTTTTAATATATAAAACTTAATATTCAATAAAAAAATGAAATTTTCTACAGGTTATTTAAAATTTTAACCAAAACAGGCGAATTTGACAGCAAATAGTAAAAGTTTTAACAAAAAAGATGAAATTTCAATCACAAAGATTAATTTTCTATTTAAAAAAATCTTTTTAACAAATAAGAGAATTTTCAACTAAATTAATTTTCAATCCAAGTACAATAATATATAAAGTATTCAAAATAAGATAGAATTCACTTAAATTCAGGCAGGTTCTACACATTATATAGAAGAATCTTTCAGCGATTAACATTTTTTTACAATAAATTATGCTAGACGTTTTTTCTGATATAAGACAAAGAAATGGAATTTGGACATCTATGTTAAGAATAATAAAAAACAGATTAATTCTTTAACCATAAAATAATTTTTAACAAAAAAGATGAAGTTTCAATTGAAAATATCAAATTATAAACAAAAATATAATAATTCAGTTTTTAGTTTATAAAAGTTAATATTCAATGCAAAAAATGAAATTTTCTACAAGTTATTAAAAATTTTAATTGAAACAGATGAACTCGACACCAAATAGTAAAAGTTTTGACAAAAAAGATGAATCTTAAATCACAACGATTAATTTTTAATCAAACAAAATTTTCTAAAAACAAATAATAGAATTATCAACTAAATTAATTTTCAATGCAAGAACAATATTATAAAAAGAATTAAAAATAAAATAGAATTTACTTTTAACCAGGCAGATTCTACACATTATTTAGCAGAATCTCTCAGCGATTAAAATTCTTTTATAGTAAATTACGCAAGACGTTTTTTTTTCCGATCTGAGACAAAAAAGTCGAATTTGGGCATCTATGTTAAGAATAATAAAATACAGATTAATTTTTCACCCATAAAATAATTTTTAACTAAAAAGATGAAGTTTCAAGAAACTAATATCAAATTTTAAACAAAAATAGAATAATTCAGTTTTTAGTTTATAAAAGTTAACGTTCGATCAAAGAAATGAAATTTTTTACAGATTATTTCAAATTTTAATTAAAAGAGATGAACTTGACACCAAATAGTAAAAGTTTTAACAAAAAAGATGATATTTCAAACACAA
>NC_046665.1:16728617-16732245 GCF_010883055.1 Belonocnema kinseyi | reverse complement strand
CCCAGTGACTTTTTCTTATTTCCAAACTTGAAAAAATGGCTCGGTGGACAGAGATTTCCAGACAACGAAGACGTCATTGCCTCTGTTAGTGCTTATTTTGAGAAACTTCCGAAAGAGCACTTTTCTGAAGGATTAAAAAAACTTGAAAAGCGATTGACCAAGTGTATAGAGCTCCAAGGAGATTATGTTGAAAAATAAAAAAAAATTGTTTTTATACTTCATTCTAAGGACTTATTGAACTACCCTCGTAGTTACCCCGGTTAGGTCAGTTGTGATGAACTCAGCTGAGATGCTCTTCAATATCCATAATAAGATTAGGGCCATCATCTGAAACATCATTGGTAATAGGGCATCAGTTGATTCGCATGTATTCTAGTTCGCTTGTCGTTGAACAGGATTGTGTAATTATTGTTCTCCTGTCTCTCTGTTATTACTGCTGGGCCATTTCCATGAGGGAGAAAGTTTGTTCTCTGGATGGTTATTAATAAACTTGACCAGATTTCCAGGCTCGGAGATACCTTGCGGTATAGACATTTTTGAATCTTTTAACTTTTTGTATTTGATTTTTTGTATCTCTATTTTCTCTTTTGCTTTTTGGAGATAGTATTCATGCTTTCTTTTCCATAGATTAATTAATTCCTCATACCTGACATTTGGCGTGGTGCTTAACATCGAGGGCAAATTTACGTCTCTATCAAAGGTCATTTGAAAGGGTGAGTATCCGGTGCCTTCATGTTTCATAGTATTGTATGCCATACAAATTATTTTTAAATTTTGATCCCATTCAGTGCTATGATCCTCGATGCTGGTTTTCAGTAAATTTTTAATAGTCGAGTGGGCTCTTTGTAGTGCCCCATTGCTTTGTGGATGATAAACCGTAGTTTTGATGTGCTTAATCCTGAATAGATTTTCAAAATTCTGTACCAGTTCAGACACAAAGTTTTGTCCCTGATCTGTTAAGATATACTTTGGTGCTCCGAATAGGTATACGTAGTGGTCGAATGACACTTCTATAATGCTTTCGGATGTCGCATTCCTAAGAGGTATCAAGATTAAGTACTTTGTGAGCATATCTTGGATGCTGAGAATATACTCGTTTCCTGAAAGTGTCAATGGTAAAGGTCCGAAAATGTCCATAGCTATTTTATCGTTGGGGTTGACAGGCGTGTCTGGAATAATTACTGGACATTGTCGTTTAATTCTAACCGTTTTTTGGATTTGGCCAACGGGACATCGTTTGATGTGGTGGATGATTTCTTGTTCCATATTTTTCCATTCTTCAAGAGTTCTAGCTCTTTCAATGGTTTTTTTCTCCCCAAAGTGTTGTGCCGTAATAGATCCTTGTGATTCCTTTATAATTTTCCTTTTTTCTTCTTGTGTGAGCTCTGCTCGTGGCGTGTAGCATGTGTGAAATTGTTGATCTTCATGCTTTTGGCTCAAGAAGTTGAGATAGTCCCGAATCTTTACCTTTTCTAAAGGCGTTATTGTTGGGTCTATGAAGTGGTATCGTGTAATTGTTAGTTTAGAGGCCATGGCCTCTCGGTTTGTTCTATCCAACACTTCCAGCCATTCAGCCTCGTTAAATCGAGGTAGTTTATATTGAGATTTATCCTGGATACCCTACCTCTCTTTGGATATAGTGCGCCAGAGATTACCTCCGGCGTTAGGTTTAACATTTTTTCTGCTAGGCATTCTGTTTGTGATGTATTTTTTGTATTCTCTTAACAAATTTTCTCTACCATCCGTAAATCCTTCCTCATCCGAGATAAGTTGATCTGCATCCATACGACGTTGGGGACGGTAGTCAGAAGCATTAGCTATATCTCCAAGCATGGAGAATAGACACAAAGAGACCAAAGTCCTGTACATTGACTTCACAAAAAATCAGCAGGTTTTTTCGCGAAGTACACGCGTCTGAACTTCCAGTGCGTGGCGATAGTATGAAAATATGTACAAATATGTCCCTCCACGTGAAAAGAATAGTATAACCTCAATTCATGTGCAATTAAATACTCTATAAAATATACTCTGTACATTAAATATATAATTTATAAAGTGAAAGTGCAATATCGAAATGGTAAGTACAATACTAAAAGACCTATGAAAATAATTTATAATAAAAGAAGGAGTTCAATTACTGAAATTATTTTCCTGTGCATGTTATCCTTACTTACCTTTCTTAAGTTTCGTACGACTTTCAAAAAATGTATGACAAAATTTACACTTGCCCTGAAAGTTATGACTTAAAATTAATCACTATTTATTACATGGCCCAATAATTTCATAAATAATATTTGATACTTATTGATTTGAGGTTATATTATTGTATTGTTACGATTGTCTCTTGGGCAACTATATTTGTACCACGTAATCTGTACAAATGTTCATACTAGCGCCACGCACGGGAAGTTCAGGCGTGTGTACTTTGCGAAAAAATATGCTCATTTTTCGTTACATTACTTTGGTCTCCTTGTGTCTATTCTCCAAACATTACAGAAAATCAGTTCATGTAATTATCATAAAAAACAATGATTTTCTTTTATCATAAACAAAATAAACAGAAATTTCAATTGTGTAAAAATCATTAAATTTTAAACCTTAAAACCTTTGCTCTCTCAAGAAGCCTAAGCCTAAACGAAGATTTATGTCTTTGCTCCAAATCTTTTTACACAAAAAAAATTGTTGAACAACTTGCCATATATTCTTCATAGAAAACAATGATTTACTTTTATCGTAAACAAAATGCATGGAAGTTTTATTGATATAAAAGTAAATGATTTTTAGACAAATAAAATTTCTATGTATTTCGTTTATGATGAAAGTAAATCATTGTTTTGTATGAAAATTATATGATCTTTTATGCTAGAATTTTTAGTTGTGTAAATACATTCAGAGCAAAGACAAATATTTATTTATAAAGTTTCAAATATACCTTTAATATTATTCTTTACAGCGAGTCCAGCACATCACTTTTTATCTTCTATTTCTAAACTTTGACTTTCAAAACTAAAAAACACTTCCAAAACAAATGATGCGACGTGCAACACATTTAAATCAAACGAAGCGACACTCGAGAAATTTCTGGTTAAAAAATTGAAAATCGTCTGCTGGATGCGGCTCTAGATTGCACAAGACGGCTGCAGACTGCACGAAGGTTCAACGTTCCGAACCGTGATCTAAGAATACACGGTCTAGCCACACGCAACTAAAAAAAAGTTAACCAATAAGGAGCAACTCCACCTCTTTTAACCATATTGGATAAGTGAGCGCGCGAAAATGAAGTATACTTGAAAGGAAGTAAATGCAATGATCGAAGATTGTAAGTAAAAGATAAAGAAATTATATAGTTTATAAATTAATTAAATTAGTTTGAAAATAATGAAATTTTTGAGATGCGTACTCTAAAGTATAAACAACTATATAACATCTAACTTGTAATATAGAAGAAATACTTAGAAATATGGATAACATAACCTCTCAATGCACCTGAGGAATTGTACCTTTTAACGGGAATGAAATAAAGTATCACCCACCTAAGGAGAAAAAAGAATATTGTTTTCGAGCTGAAAGCAGAAATAAATAAATACAAAATATCGATATCATATCCTGTATTATGATAATATCCATT
>NC_046665.1:16716043-16728517 GCF_010883055.1 Belonocnema kinseyi | reverse complement strand
ACAAAAGAACGCTCTCAGGGTACACAAAGTCACATGTTCAGATCTTATATTCATATGAAATAATGATTTCAATGATATTTTCAATAGAAACACCACTATAATTTTCACAAAGTTAATCTTAACACGACGCGCTTTCACTATGGATAGCGTCAGCAGTGTCCGCTTCTTGCACCTTATTTGAATATTGAGAACTTTCACAGGTATTGACATTGATTTACAATGTAGCCATAATTCATGATTTTAAAACTTTTGAGTGAAGACCGAGACGCTAACGGTTGCTATGGTAACCAGGATGGCTAAAAGTGGTGGACTGCGAATGCGGACGAAATTGGGGGAGCTGATGGCTAGACCGTGTATTCTTAGATCATGTTCCGAACTTTTCGGCGCCTTCTGCGTCATGCTGTGTGAGACTCACAGCGATTGAAATGGAGGACTGTGATTGGTCTAAAATCTTTTGCACTATGCGTTGTGCACTGTGCAATTGTGTGTGCGCCCGGCTTAGGGCTCTTTCACACGATTGCAGATCCGCATGTTGCGGACATTCGCAAGTCATCAGTTGTGAAAATCGAGATTTTTCTGTCAACGGAAAAATCTCCAAATAGCGGTAATTTGAATGTTAGTTTTTTTTTTTTTAATAGAAAATTTAATGTTTTTTAAATGATAGGCAAATGTATGCAGCTAAAAATAATTATATAAGAATAAAGGCGATGAATAAATACAATTTTCGATGTTTTGATGAAAAGAAAAAAGCACATGCCAAATCAGCTGATTTATCCATCTGAGTTCTGTGTTCATCAGTTTAGATGTTTCCTATTTTGTATCGCTTTTTCAACAAAATAATATTTTTGTGCACAGGAGGTAAGCGTCTTTGATATTTGTTAACATAATATTATTATGCCTTTGCAGAGAATAGCCAGTATATGTCTTACAGCATGCATTTACGAAAGCGTAGCCGCCACAACCTCTAAATTACATATAATGTGCTGGCTGCGCTTTCGTCAAGACTTGCCGTAAAACTTATACAGACTATTCTTTGCAAAAGCGTAATATCATTATGTTACGAATGTCAAAAACACGTACCTCCTGTGCACGAAATCTATTATTTTGATGAATAAGCGATACAAAATAAGAAACACCCAACCTGATGAACACAGAAATTGGAGGTGAATCAGCTGATTTGGAATGTGCTTGTTTCTATTCATTAAAACATTTTAAAAATTTTAATTCATCGCCGTTATTCTTTCATACTTATTTTTCGCTGCATACACGGAGAAAAATAGACATTAGAACAGACTATCTAGACATTACTAGTTAATATATTAGCGATTTAACTATGGGAGAAAAATCTAGATATTGAAGTAGAGCATCCGTAGATATTAAAATAAAGATTTTAACTAACAATATCCAAGATATTAAAGGGCAGAATCTAAGATATTTAAGAAATATTTTTTATTGTACAAAAATTACCTGTAAAGCATGCCATTTTCTATCAAATTCAACAGGATTTTATATCGTAGTCCTCTGTTTTTGGTATACGAAACCTCTAGCATTCGCCTTTTTCTTAATGTAATTTTCGTGTAGAACCGATAACACGCAGTTTAAGGCTAAGATGAAAGATGCCTATAGTTGAGTTCTCATTTCCGTGCGAAAATCGTGATATATCCAAAAATAATTAAGCCATTCTCAACCAAAACTTATAGCGAAGTATATAACCGAAAAACTACAACACAAATGACGAATGTTAAAGATACCGACAAAGCAGGGCTAAAATCTTTTGTCGCCACGCCAGACGTCCACGACATTAATCCGATAAAATTTCGCTGTTGTAATATCTTAGATATTAACTATTAATATTGCACGTTTTATACTTCCGATATAAATAGATATTGCCCTTTAATATTTTGTATGTCGAATAGCAGATATTAGATATTGTGCCATAATATCTATATATTATGGTTATTATACCAAAGTTTTTAATATCTACTAGTCAATATATATTTTTCTCCTTGTCGCTTTGCCTATCATTCAAAAAACATTAAATCTTCTATTGAAATAAAACCGAGCATTCAAATTACCGCCATTTGGATATTTTTCCGCTGACGGAAAAGTCTCTATTTTCGCAGCTGACGACTTGCGCAAGTCCGCAACTTGCGAATCTGCAATCGTATGAAAGAACCCTCATTATTACTCCGTGGTAACGGGATCAAAGATATTATAAACGGAGATGCGGTACGGGGCGTCAGAGTGGGAAATTATATATATATATATAGGACATCACATTTTCTGCTCTATCGAGGTGTTGCCCCCACCGTACTACGAAATCGAATTCTGGTTTTCTCATTCTTCGTCAAATGTGACGGTAAAGCAGTAGAAAGATGTTTTGAGGTTTGAAAGGTTGACATGTATCGCTACATATAAACACGAAACTACGGAATAAATAATAAATTGATAATGAATAGCGCAATTTCTATATGCACAAAAGTTACATATTTGTAATAAATAATCGAGAAAATGATATGATATAATGGTAAGAAATACACTGAATTTTCAGAGTAAGAATCTGAAAAAGGTAATTATGTTTATACTTAATAAAATCTAAATTATTATTATTCCTTTATTATGACTCTTTTATTGACTTTATTTATTGATTTATTTATTCCTTTATTATTTTCATGTTTCTACCAATGACAAATATGATTTTTTAAATTATAATGTTTTATACTTTGAAGTTTAGTTTCCATTTATATACTGAACCGAAATTTGAGTACATTTAATAATATATACATTTTTTGGAATTTTGAAAATTGAGACAGGTTTTTTGTAAATAGTATTTTTTTAAAGTACAAAAAAAGTACTTGAAAATCTATTTTTTAATAAAAAAACGAAACATTCAGATAAATTAGTGGTTAACAAATTTTTCTTTGATAAATATATATTTTTAAATAAAAATAATCAAATATTTATACAAAGGAAAAGCTTTTGTAATGTTTAAAGTTTAAACAAATTATTCTTTAAATTCAAAATTACCACAATTGAAAACATTTATATATTTCTGGAAATAAAATTTTTGTTGAAAGTTCTCATAATATCTTTTTTTAATTGCAAAAAATATTCTCAAAAATCGAATGGTTTATAACAAAACAAAAAAACTTCGAGATAAATTAGTGCTGATCTAAATCCTGCAAAATTTTCTTGGGAAATGTTATTAGGCTCGAAGAAACTTAAGGGAGAATTTTTTTCCCTTGAGGCGCACGTGTTATTACATTAATTTTTTAATGCAATTTTTATAGAATTATTCTTATTTCAAATTCAAACAATAATTTATTAAAACTTTAAATATCGAAAGAAAATTTCTTTGATAAAAATACTTTATTATCGTATTTTTAATATATAAATCAGATTTATTAAGAATAAATTTGTTAAATTCTACAATTGTATAGTTAAGGAATATTTCAGTTATGATATTTTATAATTATAAAATCTTATTATTCGGGTATTTTTAAATTCGGTAATATTATAAATGCTTCAGAAATTTTCTTATTCGGGAATTTAATTTTATTATGCCGGAATTACACAGTGTCGGTAATATTATTTCTCGGCATTTTTCAGTCGTCCCTAGAAGTACAAAAAAAATGGACAATTTCATACAATTCGGCGTTATACAGCAATTCCAAATTTTGAAAATTTGCTGTAATATTAATTTTATAAAACAATTTTTTTACCACGCGTTCTTATTTATCTTATCTCATCAAGTACCAAAACTTAAACATTAAAGATTCAGTGTATATAACACTGGAGAACGTTCAATATTTCAGAGTCAATTTTCAAAATTTTCAAGGTTAATATATGATTCCAATTAGAAATTTCTCAGTTTTATCATTAAAGAATCCATAAATATATTTTGCTTAATTTTAAACAATAACTGTACAAATGATTTTTAAGTCTTCAATTCAACAACTTAAATTTTAACGTTAAAATTTATGTTTTCAAAATGCTGGCTTACGGTTTAAATTTTAACGATTTTCGTTACAACTCATAGGTTAGTCGAAAATAATAAATTCTTGGATTCGATATTGATAAAACGCGAAAAAGTCCAATGTTAACTTAAAAGTGTAAAAATCCCGTTTTCTATGCTTAATGCAAGACAGCGAGTCATTTTTGGCATTTAGGTTGAGGTATACAATTATTTTCGGTTGAAACAAGGTGGCCGTTTTAATCGCAGAAAAAATTCCCATTTTTTCCTGGTTCGCAAACATTTTTCACGGTCAATGAAATTAAAACATTCGAACTATAAAGCTACAAATTTCTCCATTCGAAGAAATAAAAACTAAGCTGCAAATCGTGTTAAGCGATTCTAAACCAGAAGTATTAAAAATTAAACGATTGCATTTTTGTCACAAATGATAACACTTCTTAAATTAAAAGTTAAATTATTTTAATTTAAAATCGTTTATAAATTCTGAAAAATCTTGTAATCTTGTTCTTAATCTTACACAATATAAATATTTCCTTAAAATATTCCAGATTCGTTTTAGATAATTTTTTAAAACTTTTATATTTTCAACTTACTCGATTTTTTTCTAGGAATAATAGATTTTTCAAATTTATCATGCATCAAAATTTAGGAATTTTACTTCTAAATGACTTTTTTTGTAATAGAAAAATGAAAATTATAACGTTAAAAGTTTAGTTTTTTGTTTAGTTTTGAATATTTGATTTCTAGTTGGGAATCTTAAATGAACAGTGAAATATTTCTAAATATTAGGCAATTGTTCTTTTTCTTCAGACATTTTCAAATTTGAGACTAAAACAATATTTTAAGGTCTAATAAAAGCCTTTCAATAATGTATATATATTTATTTTGAAGTTTTTTTAAATTGAAAATGGGTTATAAATTTTTAATCGCGAGTTTTCATTTGTTTAACTTCTAAGACTTTCCAATTGAAACAGTTTAATTTTTAACGTTAAAATTGGAAAATTGTTCAATTTTAAACAATTTCAGAATTGTGTTGTGAAACCAATTATGATTCACTTGTGAATCCTTGGTGTCCACTTCAATTAAAAAAAGAATCATAATTTATATTCGCAGTTGATAAACTAAAAACGATTTCTATCTAAAATTATAAATTTGAAATGCTTCTAATTTTTAATTTTCTAAGTCTTCAAAACTGCATTCTAAATTCGAAATGAAAAATGTAAGCTTAAATATTGAAACTTAAACGGAAAATTCTGAAGTGAAAGATTTTCGAATTATGTACAGTAAACTGAATGATATAATAGGAGAAAAAGCAATTTAAGCAATTTAAAAAAAAGTGTTTAAATCAAACTTGGACCAATTTCTTTTCTAAAAATTTATAAATTTCCCGGTCAAAAATTAATTCCCTGCCATTTGTCTATTTTCCCCAGCTTTATAAAATTCCCAGTCAATTCCCGTTCTAGCTCCAACCTGCTTCAAATAAAAACTAATAAGAATATTTTACTTATTTTTCACATTAGTAATGTATAGCCTTTAAAATTGAGTAGTTTTAGGTCAAACATGAAAAAGTAGAGTAAAATTTTCTATTTATAGCGTTTCTATTATATATTGAACAATTTAAACCTATTACCTTTTTTCAAGTTGATTAAAAACTATTTTTTAAATACTTTTTGTGTATAAGAAACAATTTTCTTCCATCTAATAACTATTTTGGAGTGGGAAGAAGTGAAAAGAAACACAATTATAAAATCTGATTTTTTGTTTATAATTTCGTGATAAAGGAAACAGCTATTAAACATTTTAAAAAAAGTTTTTTTTTGTTGATGTTACGATGTTACATAAAGGGTTAATCGCAATTTCGAAAATATTTCAAGCCTTAATGGTTAAGACATTTTATATTTGTACTATTCAGTGTATTGAATAATTAAAAATTTAAAGCTATTAAGATGTGCAAGGATTTTACATTAAAAGTATTCGATAATTTGAAAGTGAAAGTTTTCAAATTATTTAGTTCCACATTGAAAAAGTTTAAAGTTACAGGATTAGAAATGCAAGTCTTGTAATACTTGAATCATTATTTCAGAACGAGTGAAATCGCATAACTTCAGATACAAATTTAAATTATAAAATAGTACAAAACAACTGAAAAAAGTAAGGTACAAGCCAAATGTTGCAAAGAAAATGAACTTTGGTCGATTTTTACATATCATTTTCTAATTCTGAAAAGATTTACGGATTATTTTATTCCAGAAGAAATAATTTTTAATGATGCCAAATCATTTCAACAAGCTTAAACAATGATACGAAAATTAACCCATTTCCACGCCACCCAGGAGGTAGAGTTACGACGCTTTTTTTTAAAGTGGTTCCCCACGTATTATTACTGTACGTAGGACTCTTCCACCCTGCTGTTTATGACAAACAACGTTGTATGTAGCAGAAAATCTGTAACATAAAATGGTTCTGAAAGATCATTCTCAATTTTATCGGATTCCAAAACATCACCTGCGTCATCGAGTGTATCAGTTTCAAAGAAATACATCGTTCTCTCGTCGTTAACTTCTTCAGGAGCAATGAGGTTATTCAATTGCTCCTTCAGAGCTACTGGTGATATCGAATGAGAAGTATGATTCATCCTCAGGAATGGTATTACCTCTGCTTGAAGTTACAATATCCTTCACAGAAACTAAGATCCGAATGGTCAAACAAACTATCCGACACGTAGGGTTTGAATTAAATCCATTGCGCCCCCGTAATCTGGAAAACAATTGCTCGACGGAATCCGTGTTGCAAATGACTGTGCACAACTGAAAGGAAGTGTAGGCATAAACCATATCCTGGTAGAGAATCAGTAAGCCCCGCCCAGTTCCTTCAAGCGCTTGGAAACAAGGTAACCTGGTCAGTTTTCCTGATTTGTTTTTTACGTGGATGGTAGTTTCCCATGTCAGACAGTCTTCTAGAACTTCAATGCATCCAGGATTTTCGTGAGACAGAGGGCGTTTCATGGGATTTTTGTCGTAAACATTGCTGCTATTACAGACTTCTACTACCACATTCATCTTTTCCACAAACCATATCGACTTAGTATTCGTTTTGGTTGTTTTGATTCCTGCCACATTAGATTTTTTCGCCGCTGTCATGGCTGCTACAAGTGTTCCACTCACTAGTTGGAAGGAATTTCTGACATTCTGCTTCTGAAAATTGTTTGGAAAAAGGTGTTCCCTTGAGATATGCCGAAGCATATTCGAAAGTTCATTAGCAGAATCAGCTTTCCAAGTATCAATAACGTCCTGGAATGAAACTTCTTCCTTCTTAACTATGAGGGTCCTATACCTTTGTCAAGCACTAATAATGTTTTTTATGATGTGACAAAAATTATGAAGCCCCAAGACCTTTTTTTCTCCATGCAAGAAAAACGGGTTAGCTTCAGTAACTCCCAGTTTTGTATAAGCTGATCTGTTAGGACTTCCTTGGTCACAAACAAAAAGCTTAACATCAGCTCTGCATTCTTCGGCTTTGTCGCAAGTTTGTCGCATTAGAGTAACTATGTTTTCTGCAGAAACATTGATATGGGCTAAAGCGTACAAAATTATGACTCGCCACCGATGAAAAGGATGCAAACCGTTCAGAGTCATGGCAAATACTTTATTGGCACGTTTATCTGTTCTGCCAAGGTGGCCAAGCTCTTCAAAACCCTCGATGATGTCCATCTTGGAGTCGTATTCTAAACGCTCCATGATGTCCATTTCGTCCATTTTTCCGACGCAACTTCTTGCACATTCTGGCAATTTTTTAAGATTTCTGTTAAAGTTGCCATCGAAACGGAAAGAAATCCTGGATATACCTCGTTTCTAGCTATCCAAGTTTCCACGCTTCTGGGATGTGGCAGCATTAAATCTGCTTCTCGCTTTATTTCATATGCAGATGCCGAATGGTAATGCCAAAGAATCGCTAACAATCTCATTCGAGGAATAAGTTTCTTGCCACTTGGTTAGAGGTCTAAGCTGCAGTTTTATCATTGCCCTGCGCAACTTATCCTTGACATTTTGTCCATACTTATTTTCAACCTGTAAAACCTGTGGAAGAAATGGTGGGAGATTCATGCTACTTACCTCGTATCTTCTTTCTGCACATTTTTGGTCAAAATCGAGCATGTACTCATCCACTTGGTGGTAGTGGATAAGAACTGCGCTGCGAATCAACTTTTCATGAGGGGCAGGAGTTGTAAAATCTGCGGCTCGGAATTGAAGTGGGCATAGCCGCAAACGTGTTGTGCGGTGTTTCTCTTCCAAAATCCCTATTTAAAACATTTTTATGAATATGTCAACAACATACTCTGCTTTCTTATTTGGAGAAGCTCAAGTATATTTTAGGAATCAAACTTCAATATTGAATTTACAATTCTAAAAATTGAATAGTGACTGACTTTACAAGGCTATTATGGATCTGATTAAAGCAGAAAACTTTGCATCCTATCAAAAAGTGGTTGCTAACAAATTTGTGGATCTTTTTCAAATGCAAAATTTTTGTGTACTTATCTTTTATCGTATTTAGCATGGTTTGGCCGAAAAATTTAATTTTCGGATTTTTCAAGAAAATTCGAAAAGTTGTTATGATAATCTTGTAGGGCATTCAAAAAGGAACATTTCACTTCTCTTGACTTTTTTTCATATCGTGCGTTATTTGGCTTTAAATATTCATTTTCGTGTGTTTTTTTCATTTTGTAAATGCTATAACTCTAGTAATTTATGATTTTATGAAAAAAGTCATTAGGATAAATTGTTCGACTTTTTGAATACTATGAAACCCGTACGAAGAATTTTTTAATTTTGAAACAAGTAGTCTCAAAAATATTAAATATGTCCAAATTTTTTTCATTTGTGTCCAAAATGTCTGGCTAACGAACCTGACCTTTAGTTTAGGACAATAAACGAGTGTACCGAAGGCAAATCTAATAGATCAATTTTTTCAAAGGTTATCGTTTTCACGGACAGCCATATATACAGACAGATTCGTAAAAACCTGTTTTTCGGTTTCAGGAGGTCTCAAAACGTGGACATTTGACAAAAACTGGGTAAGGGGGGGGGGGATTTTACACAATTATAAGTGAATTTTAAAACTTTTTTAAAATTGTAAAAAATGTGAACAAATTTGAGGCAATTGTTAACGAGATTTGATAAAAATTTTAGAAAAAGTGGAAAAATTTAGGTTCGTAATGATTTCGAAATTATAATTTGGATTTTTTTTTGTAAATACAGTAAACACTAGGGATAGGGCCCCTTGATATAATTCTTCTGAGAATTGACGCCGCGCCGCAAGTAGAAGTAAAAAGATCTGCGCGGGGTGAGCGGCGGTCGCTTGGGTGTAAACAAACAAAAGCGTTTTCTACGAAACTGCCCTCTATCTGGGTAATTCTCCACCTCCGCCAGCCCCAAACCGGCCCAGTCTCAAAGTTTCACTGTATTACATAATTTTAAGAGAATGTTTAAAAATATTTCTAAACATTTCAAAAAAGTTATAAACCTGTCTAAAAAAGATAAAAGATTTTGAAGCCATTTTTTCCAACATTTTAGAAACAGTTATTTGATTATTGTATTTTCATTGAATAAATATTGATTGAAAAAAATGGTTTGATTTGTTATTTAAATTCTGGAATTTTCTAGCTAAGATTTTGTGTAATTTGACAATTTTATCTAGGAAATTTTTTAATTCGGTAATATTGTAAGCTTTTGGGAATTTTAAAATTTGGCATTGTTATCTTTCGGCAATTTTATAATTTCGGAAATTTTACTAATCGTGATTTTTAATTTTGGTATTTTTTTTGTCGTTCCAAAAATATTTCAAAACATTTAATTAAATACAAAAAATGGTACCAATAAAATTTGGAAGAATTTTAGGTAATTTTTTTTTCTCACTTTTTCACATAACTTTGAGGAAAAATGTGAATTATTTTAAAACAAGAGTGGAATTTGGAAAACTGGCAGTATTTTTAAAATGATGTTTAAAAGTTATAAAAAAATTTCCGAATTGTATGAAAAGGTTTCAAAACATTTAAAAGAGAATTCATATTTTTGAAATTTCGGAATTATATTTTGACTTTTTATTTTTCAAATAATATAGTTTAAAAGAATGCTTCAAAGTATTTCAAAACATTTAAAAAAAAGCGTTGCGAAAATTATGGGCACAATTTTAGAAAAACTTTTTTTTTTGCTAGATCCGCATTTTCTTACTAGAGCAAAAAGAAAGTTTGTGCTAGGTGGCTCAGAGTATACAGAATTTTGTGCAGGACAGAAAAACTCCATAAACCTAAACAGTTAAAGAAAAAACCAAAAACCTACAAATTTTATATTTTCAAAAATTTCGAAAAAACTTAAACTTGTGCTGAGTTGTACTCCATAAATATCGTCTTAATTCCCTTTAACGGAATTACGTAGGATTAACAGTTCTCATATTAAAACTCAAAATGTAAACCTCAAACAAAATACAATGCCCAAAAATAATCTAATTTCGAAAAAACAAAACTTGTGCTGAATAATAACTACAGTTATCGAGCACCATTCTGCACAAGTTTTATCTTTTTGTAATTTGACTATTTTTGGATCTTTTATGTTTTTTGAGTTTCACATTTTAATTTCAATGTAACAACTATTGATCTTACGTAATTTTGTTAAAGGGAGTAAAGATTGCATTTGTCGAGCACAACTCAGCACAAGTTTTAGTTTTTCGAAATTCGATTATTTTTGGGCTTTGTATTTTGTTTGTGTTTTACATTTTCAGTTTTAATATGAGAACTGTTGATCTCACGTACTTTCGTTAGAGGGAAAAAGACTATATTTTCGCCTAGCACATCCTATCATTTTGCTTCAGAGAAAAATTGCGGATCTTGTGAAAAAAAGTTTTTCCAAAACTTGTTCCCGTAATTATTGATTTTTCAAAAAAGAGTTTACGGTACAAATGAACACATGTCTAACACAATTAGAATTTATATAGAGAAGATTTTGAATCCATTTTTTGCAGGATTGTACAAACATTGTTCAAACAATGGGAGTCACTTGAAAAGATATATTAAAGTTCTGAAAAAGGTTCAAAAATAATTTTAAAATATTTTAAAAAATTTTAAGGAAAATTGAGTAATTCGATGATCTTCAAATTCATTTTTAACTTTTTATTTTTTTTTAATTAAATAATTTTATTGGAATGCTTAACAATATTTCAAAACATTTCAAAAGATTTTAAAAATTGTAAAAAATATGTAAGATTTTAAAGCAATTTTTTAAAAGAATTTTATAAAGAAAAAAAACTACGAAAAATGGGAAACATTGTAAAAGATATTCAAAAATTTTTTAAAAAATTGAAAAATAATTTTAAAAAATATTTAAACATTTTTAAGAAAATTAAGGTTTTTAATGATTTTTAAATTCAATTTTTATTTTGTATTTTTTTTAACTACATAATTTTAATGGAATGTTTAACAATATTTCAAAATATTTACAAAATTGTAAAAACAAAATCTTTAAGATTATGATGCAATTTTTGATCATTTCAAACCAATTTTAAGAAAACTGGGAATCATTTAAAAGACATTTAAAAGTTCTAAATTTTTTTTATAATTTGAGAAGATCCCAAAACATTTAGAAAGAATGTTGATTTTCAATTATTTTGAAACAAAATTTTTAATTTTTAATTTGAAAATCACATAATTTTGCGAGATTGTTTAAAAATATTTCGCAAAATTTGGAAAGATTACGAGGCAATTCTTTCAAAGGATTTTATAACAATTTTAGGAACAATGAGAATCATTTCAAAATATATTTAACAGTTCTGAAAAATTTCAAATAATAAAAAAAAATGGAGTTTTTTTACGATTTCGAAAGTAAAATTAGACTTACTATTTTTAAAAACTGCTTAGTTTCAACAAAAGGTATAAAAATATGGGACAACTGAAAAATTCTGAAAAATAAAATTTCCCGCACTGTAAAATGAACGAATAATAAAATTCCCCAAATTATAAGATTGCCGAAATAAAAGAATCCCGATTTGAAAAATAATAAAATTTCGGACAGTTTATTATATTATCGAAATTTAAAATTGACGACAAAAAATTTCCGAATTATAAAATATCCGAACGGTAATTGATTATGTGATAGTGGATCATGAGGTAAGAGAGAAGGTTAAGAAACTAGAAGTAGGAGAATATATTGATTCGGATCACTTTCCCTTAATAGTGACATTAGAGGAACAAAAAAGGAATAGCAATATGAGTAAAAGGGGAGCAAATGTAAAAAGTGTAGGAAAAGGGGATTGGTCAAGGGAAGGAAAAGAACAGTTTAGAGAAAAAATAAGAAATATCAAAATGGGAAAGGGAAATGTGGACGAGAAGATGGAAAAAATGATAGGAGAAATAAAAATAGGATTAGAGTGCACAAACAATAATGAAGTTAGTAAGGGGGGGGGAATAGAAGTGAGTGGGATGAGGACTGCAAAGAGAAAAAAAGGAG
>NC_046665.1:16677900-16715943 GCF_010883055.1 Belonocnema kinseyi | reverse complement strand
GTAAACCAAGATATTGAAATGATAGAATGGAAGAAATATTTTTTGGATTTGCTAGGAGTAGTAGAGAGAAAAGTTGTAAAGGGAGGAAAATATGGTAGAGAATGAAACGAGGAAGAGGAAATTTCAAGGGAAGAAATACTATAGTTAAAGTTTTAGGAATAATGAAGGATGGAAAGGTACCTGGTATAGATGAGATTCGAAATGAAGTATGGAAATATGGAGGGGAGGAACTAGAGGAATGGGCAGGGATAATGTGTAATAGAGCATGGAGAGGAGAGGGGTGGCCAGAGTTATGGAAAGAAGGAGTAGTTATACCAATAGTAAAGAAAGGCAAGGGAGAGGAGGTTAAAGATTATAGGAGGGTGACGTTGATGCCAATACTGTATAAAGTATATGTAACTATTTTGTCGGAGAGATTGAAGATAGAAGTTGAAGAAAAAAAGATCGAGTCACCGAATCAGACAGGGTTTAGAAAAGGAATGGGGATAATGGACAACATATATGTTCTGAACTATCTTGTACATAAGAGAATTAAAAGGGAAAAGGGGCAATGATAGCAATGTTCGTGGACTTAAAGGCGACGTTTGACTCATTAGACTGAGGCGAAATAGACAAAGTTATGGTAAAGAAGGGGATAAGAGAGGGATTAATAAAGAGAGTATCAGAAACTTTTAGGGAGACAAGAAGCACGGTAAATGTAGGAGAGCAAATAGGAGATAGTTTCTGGTTGGTGAGAGGTGTGAGACAAGGGTGTCCTCTGGATTGGAAAAAGCGTTGGCACAAGTGTATTATATCTGAGGGGGATTACTTTGAAGGGGACAACATAAATATTGAGGAATAAATGAATATTTTTTGAGAAAAACATAAAGTCACCTTATTTTTTGAACATAACTCGTACATATTTCCACATAAAACATTTTATTGATAATATGCATAGTATTGAAGTAATTGAATCAAAAAAAATTCTATGATCAAAATATTTGATTATTGCATTTTTCATGAATAAGTATGTATTGAAAAAAATGTTTTGATTAATTGTTTAAATGCTGGAATTTTCTAATTTAATTTTTTATGTAATTCTTCAATTTTATGTCGGAAATTTTTTAATTCGGTAATATTGTAAACTGTCGGGAATTTTGAAATTCGGGATTTTTATCTTTCAACAATTTTATAATTTCGGAAATTTTCTTAGTCGTTAGTTTTGCTTTTCATAATTTTTCTGTCGTTCCACAAATATTTCAAAACGTCTGATAAAATATATAAAATCGTAGCAAAAAAATCTGTAAGAATTTGAGGTAATTTTGTTTGCAGAATTTAACAACGCTTTGAGGAAGAATGGGAATAATTAAAAAAGATATTTAGAATTTTTTAAAAAGGTCGAAAATAATATGAAGATTTAAAAAAAATTAAAAGGAAATTTAGATTTATTATTATTTTAAAATTAATTGTTGACTTTTTATTTAGAAAAATGACGTAGTTTCATGATGTTTACAAATATTTCAAAACTTTTAAAAGGTTTACAAAATTTTTTTAAAATCTGGAAGATTTTGAGACCATTTTTGAGCAAGATGTTACAACAAATTTGAAAAAAATGAAAATCATTGGAAAAGATATTTCAAAATTCTTGAAAAAAAATCAAAAAAAATTTCAGATGATTTCAAAAAATTCAGAAGAAAATTTGGATTTTTTTATGATTTTGAAATATAATTTCGAAGTTTTTTTAATGATTTTAAAAGCTTTAAAGATAGGCCGAGGCTACTTGTAACAACTTTTTGATACAAATAGCCGGATTTTTTCGATACGAATTGGGGATAATAATAAAAAAATTTCTTAAGATACTTGGACAAATTAAAAATTATTTTTATTTTGAAAAATTAATTTCAAGAGAATATTTGAAAATATGCTAAAATATACATTTACAAATTAGACCTTTTATATAAAAAATCGAACAAAAGGAATAAGAATGTATCAGTTCTTACAGGCATTGTCACACCACTCCTCAGTCCTCATATCTCGGGTCGATTTTCTGCGGAAAGCAGAAGAGAATGCCACCATCACCTCTTTTGTTTGCACATCCCATGTACGCACAGCAATTGCGCGATGGCATTTTTAGTCACTTAACTTTTTTTTTAACAAAATAATTGCTCAAATATCCAATCAAAGGTTTGCATAAAAACTTTAAATGGCTACTGAATAATCTGACACGTGTGAATTAAAAGGATGCGAGTGCTTTGTTTTTCGAGCGCGATATCTGTTTATATACAAGATGGCTCAACCGTGAATGTTTCACATTAAAAATTACCAAACAATATTATTTTCAATAAGGGTTTATAATTTTTGTCCAAAGAAGTTATTTTCCAAATAGTTTTAAAGCTGTACTACCGGAGTTTGCTTTCAACCGGAAATGTATTTAATTTTTTGTATTTACCTTCGCAAGGATGAAATTTGCGAAAATTGAAAAGCTAAAATTTACCAGAAAATGCGGTTGCATTTGAAGTTTAGCTTTGAAAGTTAAAGGGAAATTGTAATTTCGTGCTTATCTAATTTGAAATAAAAAATCTTTTCAATTCATAATAATTTTGTTTTTGCTTTTGTATTTTGACACAATCTAAATTAAATGTTGTCATTTGGACAATCTTTGTTGAATTAAGACCAAAATATTGACAAATATATTTTTATGAATTACAAAACTGAGAAATAACCAAGGGTACAATAAAGAAAACAAGCATGCATTAAAGGGATTGCGAGGTTGCCTTGTTTATCTTCTTTCCTTCCTTATTTTTTTGGTACGTGAAGTTAAACTCTTTATTTATATGAAATTTTATAATTGTAAAAAAATTTGCGATAGTCAAAGATTGACATTTTAAACCTTGGTTCTTTATAGGTGAATTTTAATTCATGATTTCTGAACATCCTTGACTATGTCTGGTTTCATCGAAACTTTATCCAATTCGTGAATTTGTTTTCATTTACTCCTTATTATGTATTCTTTATGTATGTATTCTCCTTATGTAAAAAATATCTGTACTCTGAGTACTGCCGTGATTTGAAATGTTGAAGATTTGGAATTTCAAATTATTTAATTTTCAAGATTTATATTTTAAAGGTATAATATGAAAATTTGGTTGAATAGTTCAATTTTGAAGACTTGCAATGGAAAATTCTTGAATTTTAACGAATTGCAATTCAAAACTCTTTAATTTAGAATATTTACAATCAGAAACTCTTGAATTTTGAAAGATGTATAAATAAAATAAATAAAAAATAAATAACAATAAAATTAATTAATAAATTTCAATTAATTAATTAATTTAAATATAACAAATTTTTAATTAAAATTAATTAAATAACAAAATAAAAATGCATATAAATTGTCATGATTTGAAGATTAAAAGTCAAGAATTCTCAATTATAAATCTTCCTAATTTATGAAATTTGACATGCATATCATGAAAATTCATGAATTTTCAATTTTAAAACATACAACTTTTGTAATTTTTATTTATAAATTTTTAAATTTAGATTTAAATCTTGAAGTTATAATTAAAAATTCATGAATTTTCAAGATATAGATTTCCAAATTATTCCATTGTTTAGACTTTTATTTCAAAGTATTGGGTTAACAATTTTAATTAATTTGTGGCCCAAAAAAGTCACATTTGAGAAATTTCAACGGGCATGTTCACCAAATCGTTCTCTTAGGCAAATAAATTCACCCATGTTTTTTTATTTAAATATATATATATAGTTTAGCCTCTGCTCTGAGGGTTCAAAGTTTTCTGATTAAAAGTAGAGAAATCCTAACACCAAATACAGGTTTGACCCAAAGAGCAGTTATAGATGTATTAACTTATTATTACTCTGCTATTCAACTCATTGTGAGTGATCGGAACGTAATAATTTAGAAATTTTAAAATACATGCGGTAAATTCATTAGTCGAATAGCCTAAAATATCTGTAGAAATTGCAAACTAGTTGCAAACAGTTTTGTGATCTGTAGGCTTTAAAATTTTCTTTCCGAAATTGAAATAAGAATACGGTCATAAATAACAAGCAGAGAGGCTGAATTTGAAATTAGAATACGATCATAAATAACAAGCAGAGAGGCTGTAGCCGACACTGAAGGGTAATTTATTAAGCTATTAGAAAAAAATGAGAAATTGTTTATTTTTTAAATTTCAAAGTCAACATCCTAAAACATAATGATTTGGAATCTACGGGTTTTGATTATTTTAGATATCTAACCTTTTTTATGTTTAAAATTGGAGTGAATATAATTTATCTCGTAAATGGAATAAAATACGACAAAACAGACAATTGTTTTGAATTCAGCTTCAAAATAGTATAACAATGTGTTATAATTATAAAATATATATAATGAAAAAATTCATTAATTAACAAAAAAAATGTTAATAATTTAAAGAAAAATCTAAAAAGGGAGACGTGTGAAGCTAGAAAGAATAGGTCAAAATGTTTTAGCTTTGTAAGCGCATTCTTGTAACAGAGAGCAGTTTCGCAGGCAAGGAGTAAATAGATATCACTCCCTCTCTTTTTATATGATAAGGGCAGTAGAGTGTATGCTTTCATCGTGGGACCGTCCTAGCAGGGCCTCGGTTTCAGATTCATTCCTTGTCTGATAGCTACGACTGCAACTTGTGTTACATTTAATAAACTATCTGACCAGGTCTACGAATCTGTGTCAGGACAAAATTAAATTAAAGTGACTTTTCATTCAGACCGTCACATAAATTGGCGATCCATGCCAGAATACTTTCATTGATACTTCATTCTCAAAAAAGTATCAATAAGAACTTTTTTTTAAAGGAATTAAAATCAGGAAAACACGTACTGGGTTGAAATAAGTAGGCGCACAGTGATTCCTTATCTGGAAATATTAGACTAAAAGGCGAGACGTCACCCAACCACGCTGGCACTGTTGGAATTGCAGAATTTACGGACTCTAAAATCCACGGCTGACCAGAACGAGTAGATCCACTGAAGCAGCCACCAACAAACCTCACGGGAAATCTCAAGTGAGTAAAAAGAAGAGGAAAATATCTTTTTTAAGAAAAAGGAGTATACTATAACGACTCTCTAAAACCTCGTAAGGCTAGTCGACTACGCGAGACTAGACCCTTCGTTAAAAAACGTTCATCGATTCATTCATAATATTTGGCCAAAGTTGTAGCACTCTCGTTTCAAATAGAGAATTTTAATTACAAAATAGTCACTGGCTAGAGGTTTGACTTCGCCACGGACGATACGCGTACGTGAGTATTTCATTGTAACGAACGATATAGAGAATGCACTACTAAACACACACTAATAAGAAGAAAGAAGCCGTGGCAGACGAAATTAAGAAAAATTCATCTTCACAGACGGAAAATACCCCCCTAGTAGCTACAAATGCAGATATAATCGGCATGCTACAAGAATCATCAGACCAGATGTCTAACATGGAAATCGCGATTAATACTCGTAAAGAAGAAATTCGCTCCTTAGCAAAGAGTTTGAATTTGGTTACTTCGGACGAAAGCGAAAGGGGGAACGATCATGAATCTCGAGCAGGTCACGATGACGCGTTGCATGTAGAATCTAAATCAATTGATCCTGGGATTCTACAACGGTTGTCGAACGAAAGAGTAACAACTCCCACTGAATCAAACCCTACAAAAGAAACTATCCCTGCGAGAGACGCAGTCAAATTGATTAAAAAATTCAACGGACAAGACGATATGGCAGTGGAACCCTTCATCGCTCTTGTAGTAAGAATTAAATCACAGTGCTCAAATCCAGGTGTTTGATTAGGCTGGGTCATCGCAGAAAAAATCGAAAGAAAAGCGGAAAAATCCATTCGTTTCTTATCAATTCAGGATCATGATGATCCTTTCAAAGCTCTTAGAACTAATTTTGGAACTACCGGATCACTAGAAACTCATCGCACAGAACTCTCACAAGTGATCCAAGGAGCTGGGGATAGTAAACAGAATTTCAATGCACGATTCAAACAAAGAATGCACGAACTTTTGTATACTGTTCAGTCGTAAAATCCCTTAACACATGGACGAGAAATTTGCATAATAAATGAAGAGCAAACAGTTCTCGAAAAATACGTCATAAATTTAAGAGAACTTTCAGACCGAGTTTCAAGCAAAAATCCCGGCGATGTTAGAGAAGCATATCAAATGGCAATCCAATTCGAAGTCTGGTTAACGGAAAGAAGTAAAATTCGTCAATCCAAAAATACGACTAAGCCCCAAATACCAATTTGCACAACTGTCAATAAATCTCCTTTTAAAGCCCTAAACTCCCAATTAAATAAACCAAAATACCCTTAATTAAACAATCCTTTAAATTACAGCAGATCTTTGCAGCCGAGAATCCAGTTATTTTGCAGTCACTGAAAAATCCCTGGACGCACCGAAAATCAATGTTTCTGCAAACAGAAAAATTTTCATACGAAGGCCTCGACAAGTTGACCTCCAATTCGTGTGAATTATCTCCAAGAAGAAACGGAAGAAGAAGATATCAAAGAAACGGAAATGAAATCGGAAACAGAGTATTAGCAATATCTAGAAGATTATGTTCTATCAGAGGACAATTACACGACGCAACCAAACCTGTAAAACTATTAGTTGATAGTGGCGCATCCATAAATCTAATAAAAGAAAATTGTATTAACAAATATCACCAGAGAATTTCAATGGACAAAGAGTTTTCAATGGGAAATGATAAGCGCCGGACAAACGAAGTCACCAAGTTTAAGTTTCAAGGGAAAGAACATATCTTTGTAATTGTACCAGAAAATTTCCCCATACCCGAGGAAGGCATCATCGGAACACCATTTCGGTACTATTATCAGTTCATCTTGTCAAACAGCTCCCTCCAGCTCGACGTTAAGGTCCATCCCTTGAAGTACGACGGTATCCTTATCCCCCAAAACACCATAAAAATTATAAGGCGTGAAAACAAACAAAAATCAGGGGCACATTCTCATAGAAGATAATCCCTACATTCCAAATTCTAGTTACCGTATTGTTGACTCACAGGTTATGATTCCCTTTAGTAACGAAACCGAATCAGACTTGAAATTAAGTGATGAAGAGATAAAGCACAAATATATCAATGTCGCCCAAGAACGAGAGGAGCGTGTAGCTTACATTGCGCAGAAGGAATTAAACGCTAGATTGAAATTATTGAACGAAAATTTGAGGCATGAACATATAGAAGATGAACACAGAATACAGATTCAAAAAATAGCCATCTCTTATCACGACATTTTCTCACTGCAAGGAGATCCCCTACCCTGCACAAGTCTCGCGTCACATAGAATCATCCTGAAAGACGTAGCGAATATTAATATACGTCAACAGCGACATCCGGAATGCCACAAAGAAGAAATCTCAAATCAGATAAATGAAATGTTAACTAAGAGAATAATAGAAGCTTCGGACTCACCATTTAATTCACCCCTTTGGGTAGTCCCGATAAACCGCGACGCGTCGTGAAAACCTAAATGGAGGCTTGTAATCGATTTTAGGAAGTCGAATGAATAAACACATCAAAATGCTTACCCACTTCCTCTAATCCAAGAAAATCTAGACCATCTTGGAAAAGCAAATTCTTTTCAGTCTTTGATTTGAGCTCAGGATTTCATCAAATTCCCATGGACGAAAATTCGAAAAAATATACTCCATTTTCTACACCTGAAGGACATTTTCACTATAAACGCATGCTTTTCGGGCTTAAAAATGCTCCAGCAACATTTAAAAGAATGATTGACACAGCATTAAGAGGACTGGCAGGAAAAATATGCTTTGCTTATTTAGACGACATTGTTGTCTTTGTCTTTGTCACTCGAAGAACATAACGAACATCTGGTTATCTTGGTAACACACTCGAAGAACACAACGAACATCTGGTTATCTTATTTGAACGTTTACGGGCGATGGACATAATTGGCCCACTACCGGAAACAACGAGCGGAAACAAATATATTGTATCCATTCCAGATGTGTTCACGAAATGCATCATTCTTATAGCACTATGGGAAACGACGAGCGAAAGCATATTAACAAAACTACTAGATCATAACATTTACATATTTTCCTCTCCAAAGCATTTTTTAACTAACCACGGCGCTAACTTTGGACCGGAATTGGTTCAAAAATTTGAAAATCTTTTTAGAATTAAGCACATCAAAACAACTGCTTTCCATCCACAAAGCAATGGAGCCCTCGAAAGAACTCATGGAACAATTAAAGATTTATTAAAGACATACATGGCCGATAACGAGACGGAATGGGACCAAAACTTGAATCTAATATGCTTAGCATTTGATACCGGAGTTCATGAGAGTACAGGTTTAACCCCGTTTGAAATGGCATTTGGAAGAAAAGCCAACTTACCTTCAGCCTTAGCAACAACTGCGTCGTTAACCCATCAAGAATTGTTAGACATGTGGCGAAAGAGTCATATTAAATTTTTAGAAAAAGGAAGGACTGCCATTCAAAAAAGACAGGAACGATTAGAAAGGCAGCAAGATGCAAAAATAATCATCAGTAATCTTCTTTTCGTACCAGGAGATTGAGTTCTACTGCATAATGATAGTAGAAGAACAAAATTAAAAAGTGAATGGCTCGGCCCGAACACCATATGCAAACGCGTCCGTTCCTCTGATTATGAAATTTTATACAATAATCAGCATTACACTGTACACGCTAATAGGTTGAAGTCCATCTACCAATGGCTTCATCGGTTCATTTTATGTTTCTTTTTAGAATGAATTTCACTTGGTTACTGCTATCATTTCTGTCGATCACATCTGCTAACGTTACCCTCACTTCACTCGATGAATCCACTATATTCGCCGAGGACATTGGTACAGCAAAAATCTATCGCACTACATGGCGACTCATTCCGTGCGTAGACACACGCGGTATTGATAAAAGATACGAACAACTTAATCTCTTGTATAGATCTGTCTCCGAACGATGTAATCAATTTTTAGAATAATTTGAACTGGAAACCTTAAAATCCCGAATTAAACGATTAAATATTCCAAGATTGTTACTCAATCGGTTACTAGGAAAGAATTGGTATAAAAGGGGAGCTTTTAATTTTATTGGAAGCATATCCAAGACACTTTTCGGTACACTATCTGAAAGTGATATAGATTATATTAACCACGAACTTAATCAACTGTATTCCCAAAACAAAATGTTAAAAATGTCATTACAAAAGCAAACTAAAGTAATTAGGAATATTTTTAATTCGGCCGCACATAATGCAGATTCTTTGTTTTCAAAAAATAAAAACATTATATATAATTATGACAAGTTAACCAATAAGACTAGTGAAAATATCGAAAACCTATTAATGGCTAATCAGATCACAATCATGACCATTGTTATATCAGAATTCAGTGAAGACATGTTGTTATTAATCGATGCAATAAATGAAGGTAAACGCGGAATAACATTTAGTAGAAGAAAATGATCAATACTTGATTGACATTGCCGAAATAACTGTTTTATTGATAAATAGTAAATTTGTTTACTCAATTGAAATGCCGATTTTAGAAAAAGAAATCTACAAAATAAATCACTTAATTCCGATACCATAACTAAAAGGGGATAATTTTATCACCGTAATCTCAAATGAAAATTATGTAATGATCACCGACCAAAAAACTCTTTACATCCCTAGGTCAGAAAGTGATCTTAGTTACTGTAAATTACTTGGAATTACAAAAAATTTGTAAAAGAAAGAATCCTAGCTATCTCCTAGCAGAAACTGAATCCTGCGAAACGCAACTGATAAAAAAACAGCGTTAAAATGATAAATAACAATATATGTCAGATAAATGTAATTATTATTGTTCAAACGGCATTTTACATTTTACAAAACGAGCAGGGTGTCATTATGATTCCAAACAAGGAGGAGACCCTACAAATTTACTGTAAAAATTCAAATTATTAAAGTCAATAACAGGAGTAAACTTAATTAAAGCTCTAGATAACTGCATTATACATACCGAAAACACTATTGTAAAATTAAGCAAAACAAAAGTAAAAACGTAGAATTTTTCATACCGAAAAAATGTTACAATTCCATTCTAGAAATCCGATTTAAATTTTATAAGAAAGGAATTCCTACCCTTGAAAGGACAAATAAATGTCCAGGAATTAAAATCGGCCGGAAAATCTTTAGATGAGACAGAAAATGTTTTGAGTAAAGTACAGAGTATTAGAAGATCTCATTCTTAGAAAGAAAAGGCGACCAACATTCTTTCTTAATTAGGTTACACTTCGTTAATCCTTATCTCGATATTTGCACTTTATAAATGCGGAGTTTGCGAATTGATTCGGAAATTTCTTCCTAGCCTCTGCATTAATTTTTGCTGTACCACCAATAAGATAAACAACGAAATAATACCACAAGTTGTCACCTACGTACCAGCGGGCGTGTCTACGATTGACTTAGAGAGTAAGTTAGATAATAAACCTATTAAGTTTAGAAGGAAGTAATGTATGAAAGTACAAAGAATTTCGGGAGAAATTCACTCTAACAGGGGAGACGTGAAGCTAGAAAGAATAGGTCAAAATGTTTTAGCTTTGTAAGCGCATTCTTCTAACAGAGAGCAGTTTCGCAGGCGAAGAGTAGATAGATATCATACCTTCCCTTTTTATATGATAAAGGCAGCAGAGTGTAAAATTTCATCGTGGCACCGTCCCAGTATAGCCTCGCGTCCAGATTCATTCCTTGTCTGACAGCTACTGCTGCAACTTGTGTTTAATTTAATAAACTATCTGACCAGGTCTCCGAATCTGTGTCAGGACAAAATTAAATTAAAGTGACTTTTCATTCAGACCGTCACATAAAGGTTCGTGATGGCTAACTCTGCCCGTACGTTATCAGATCAAGGGCCAAGTATAAACCGGAGGCCAAAACCGAGTCTAATTCCAATAGCGCTTGAGAAGAACCTGCTTCCACTCGGTCCTTATCTGGGTTCTATCCGTCATTGTAAGCAGGATATTATATGAGCGCCGCATCACTCTTAGGGCGCAAATCTCTCACACTATCTCTAAGACGACCTAATTCAAATCGAGCCTGCAGATAGCCTGAAACGGGCCAAGCTGATGAAAATACGTGCATGGGGCCCATGAGAAATTCGAATCCAAGTGCCCCAAGGCCCAAGTATCACAAGTGCCCTAAGATTCAGCATCCCCAAGACCCAAGTGTCCCAAGACCTAGGTGACCCAAGACCCAGGACTCAAAACGCAAGGGACCCAAGTACCAATACCCAAGTGCTCCAAAACCCAAAAGACATTTGTATTCCATTTTTTTGTGCTTTTATTGGAGGTATACGTTTTTAAACCTTCACTTGCCTCTAATTTATTAGAAAATACATTTTTTTATCTCGTTCTGCAAAATTTATATAATTCTGCCATTATTATTACATATAATGCTAATATTTTATATCCATGCTATATAATATTTGTCCAACATGAAATAAATTTACTTCGTTTATTGGCATCCCAATAATATTGTCAAGAGAATTGCAACTACTATCTTCTTAGTTTATACCGCCGTATTATTTTGAAGTGGAAAATAAAATCAATAAATAAATTCTTAAATGTATAGTGTCCTTGTTTAAGCTCTTCCAACTTTATATTCGACTTTAATATAAAGTTAATGATCTAGGATCTAGACAGAAACCGAATATTTTATAATATTATTGAATACTTTACAGCATTGACGTTTAAGAACTGTATACATCCTGGTGGACCGAAAGAACCGATTTGAGCCTCTAAAAAGTACCCGTAAAGACCCTATTGGATCCCCATTCGGTTCCTTTTTAAAAAACTCAAAAAACAGCAAAATCAACTTTTAAATGGTTGAAATTCGGATTCTACGTTAAAATTTGCATTAGAAACTCACGGAGTAATTGCAATACTTTTTCTTGCAGCGTTAAAAACTTTAAAAAATAAAATACCTGTCATTTACATGGGCCGAAGGCACCTTCATGTGCATATTCTTATAGTCTGGATGCTAGCGCCACGCAGTGGAAACCTCAGACAACAATGCTGCGATGCAAGTGAGACAAAATTTTATTTTTCAACTTCGCGCGCAACATACTACTTGAGCTATTATGGATGTGCTTGAAGTCACCTTCAGTAGAAGTTAATGTAATTTTAAAAAAAATTTTAACGCTGCAAAAAAGTATTGCGATTACTTCGTGAGTTTCTAATAGAAAATTTAACGTAGAATCCGAATTACGACAGTTTGAAAGTTGATCTTGCTGTTTTTTTAGTCTTATAAAAAGGAACCGAATGGGGACCCAATGGGATCTTTACGGGTACTTTGTAAAGGCTCCATTCGGTTCCCTCGGTCCGCCAGGGCAAAAAAAAAACAGAAAACAAGTTTTGAAGTCAATGGCTTTTATAAATGGGGACGATGATACATAGGTATGGTCGTACTAAATTAATACTTGGTACCGTTTGCTTAGAACAACGTGTACGTTTTCTTGTGCTGAGAACATTTATTCTCAAATCGATAATAAATCACATATTAGTATTTTGAAACTCAAGAGACCCAAGTGCCTTGAGGCCCAAGTGCTCCAAGACCAAAATACCCCAAGAGCCAAATGTATCAAGATCACAATGCCCAAGGCCCCCAAGACCCAAGCGTCCTAAGACTCAAGTGACTCAAGCCGTCGCAAATACATGTCGCAAATATTCCACAAGATTCAGGTATTTCCCAAAGTTAAGTTCAAAATTAAATGCAAATAATAGTAATTAGATTATATTACCATATGCTATATTATTTAATATTAATAATATGTTCATTACACAAGCTAAAAATGCATATAATTGTTTGAAAAATTGTTTTTAACTCCTTTTTGCATTTATTGGCAGTTTATATTTTTAAATATTTACTCGCCTATTCTGTATTTTATTAAATAATACATTGCTTCTGTTTGTTTTGCCTTAATTAATTTTATTCTATTAATAGTACATATAATGCATACATAAATTGTTTATACTTTCTTATTCTAAATTAGTTAAAAAACAACTAATTACATAAATACTGAAGATTTCAAGCTATAAATCATGAAGTATAAAGTTTTAACTAAAAATGGAATATTTAAATCTTAAGCTAATAAACTTAATTTTCACACACAAAAATGACATGTTCAACAAAGTGATTTAACTGTTTACCAAACGAGATTAATTTTGAACCAAACAATTGTATTTTTAACTAAGAAATATTAATTTTCAACAAATAAGGGTATTTTGAAACAAACGAGCATTTTCAGTCTGATTAAAAAAAAATAAACAAATTGTTGAGTTTTTAATATGAAACAGACGAATTGTCAATCAGAGAGAAAAAATTTTTTTTTACAAAATTTGTATCAATCTCAAGCCAAGAAAACGACTTTTCTGCAGATTTTCAACTTAAAAAAATCTATATTTTATCAAAAATTGAATATGGTTACATTTTCAGTTAAAAAGGTTAATCTTTGATTCAAAAAAAGACAATTAAAAAAAATAGGTACATTTTCCACAAAATAGTTGAAATTCTTACTAAAAAAGATCAATTTTTTAATCAAATAGTTAAATCTGCAAAAAAAATAAATATATTTGTAACCAAACAATTCTTCTTTTACCCGAAAAAAATTTATTTATTACAAGCGAGGGGGATTTTTAAATAAGTAAGAGTCTTCAGTCAAAAAATAAAACAGGAGTCAAGCAAATTATTAAATTT
The DNA here is from genome assembly GCF_010883055.1 of Belonocnema kinseyi. Lineage (NCBI taxonomy): Eukaryota > Metazoa > Arthropoda > Insecta > Hymenoptera > Cynipidae > Belonocnema > Belonocnema kinseyi. The sequence continues at coordinate 16,702,173 of NC_046665.1, read as the reverse complement.
TTAAGTCGGAAAGGCGATTAAGCTTTTCAGAATTTTTCAGGTTTCGGCTCAGGTAATTTATTTTTTCTCCTACGTAATGCCCTACTTTCAATACCTTTTCCGGAATCTTTGAACGGCGATCCATAATTAGTTTCCGATAATAATAGGCTGAAATATATCAAAATAAACTGTCAGACATTCCCTGGCAGACCGAAGGAACCGAATGGAGCCTCTACAAAGTACCCGTAAAGACCCCATTGGGTCCCCATTCGGTTCCTTTTTAAAAAACTCGACAAAACAGCAAAATCAACTATTAAATTGTTGAAATTTGGATTCTACGTTAAAATTACCTATAGAAGGTCACGGAATAATCGCAATAGTTTTTACCGTTGCAAAAAAATTTGTTGCGATTATTCCGTGACCTTCTGTAGGGAATTTTAACGTAGAATCCGAATTTCAACAATTTAAAAGTTGATTTTGCTGTTTTTTCGAGTTTCTTTAAAAGGAACCAAATGGCAACCCAATGGGGTCTTTACGGTTACTTTGTAGAGGCTCCATTCGGTTCCTCCGGTCCGCCAGGGTTGTTTTAAATATAATGTCATTTAACCTAATTTGCAAAAAGGTGCATACTATTGACCTTTCAAAACGTTGTATCTGTCAGGTGATAATAGCCTTGTAGGTGATCTTCCTGCGAATCGTTGTTCCACCTTGTTCGTGATGCTCCTGTTCATCAGCGTTTTAGGTGGCCGGATTTGTACGCTTATTGTTTTTACAAATAGGGAGTCTTCAGGGCACCTCCTGTATACATCTCTCCATTACGCTCTTATTTTTTCTGGGACATTAATTTGTGGCATCTGAAATATTTTTAAATATTTTAATCTTACAAGGGATTGTAAATAAGTACTTTTCTTATTTCCTAATACAATGAATTTCTATATTATACATACCATATCATCTGCGCTGTGACTTTTGTCCTCTGGACAAAAGACACTTCTTCGGCAGTTCTATAATTTGAAATACATACAAAATGTATAAATACGCGCATTATGAAGAGTATATAATAGACAGAATACGTCATAATAATTACACTCTACATTTACACATACCCAAGCGCACAGTAAAAACTTGGGGGTATATTTTGTTGCAGGTAAAATTATATCGGTGTTCACTGTAGCTCGGTAGAGATTCAGATACCTCTCGAACTTGGGGTACGACATACCGAGTATGCAGGGTACGAAATACCGACTAGGTGGGGTACGAAAAGTCAGATGTTACTGTTTTGAAATTTGGACAGCTGATGTCAAGCATGCAATGGTCTTGGAAAAGTTGAAGGTATCCGGATTCCACTTTGTGAAACTAGGTTTTGAGGTATGAGCATGATTGAAATGATCAGGGGTGGGATTCCGATGCCCACTAATCTAGTTTATCGAATATTTCTTTGTACCCAATGAATGTTTAGAATGTTTATTATATTTTTGAAGGCATTATTTATTGCCAAAAAAAGGTTTAATGCTCGAGTTATAAATATAAATTTGCATATTTTGTTGTCGAGAAGTTCAAATCGAGGTTCTGTTACTTCCATTTAAATACTTATGAAACACACAGTACGAGAATTGAGTAAAAATTTAGATATCCACAAAAAGTAAATTATTATTTAAATTGTATAGTTCTATAGCCCATAAATAATTATAGATTCAGTTCTCGTATTTTTTATTTCTAATTGAAATAGGTAGTTTTTTTAATTTATGAAATTAAACTTATTATTATAAATAATAATAACAATAATGTTAAAATGGTATAATATTTAATTTTAATAATAAAGTAATGCTTTGAAAAATATTTCAAACTTTCGAGATTAATGTCTAGTAATAGAAAATTTGATCCAATAGTTTTTATTTTCATCAAATTGAATTTGTACGTTTTCCTAATGTTTTTGTTTTTATTCAGCTAAATCTAAGGATGCTATTATTACGCGTATAGAAAGACCTTTTCATCTTAATTATCGAACAACTTCATGCTTGGGGAATTTAGCATCCCTATGCTCTTCTTTTCTAGTAATCCTAATATGCCTATGCTCCACTATGTATTCTTATTAAGGTACGAATTATTCAAGATGAAAAGTTATATTCTGAGCATACGCGGATATCTCTAGCATACGCAGTAGTGATTCTTTTGTATTTTTAAATTGACACATGGCCTTACATAACTTAAAAATACACAGGAATAACTAGTGCGCATGATTAATATATCCGCGTTCAGCCACCATTGACTGGGGCTGGTGGATAACCTATCTCTCTCACACAACAGCAAGATTGGTCTTTTAAATTTTGCTCCATAAGTAGCTCTTTACTAGCGCATACATGTAAACTATCTAACCTTCATTTAGAGGGGAGCGGTAAACAGCCAATCAGATTGATGCGCGAGAGTGATAGCTTATCCAGCTAGCTCATAGTTTGTCTCTTTTATTTTGCCAATAACCCTGCCATTGCCTGGTTCCCTCCAGTTACATATGCGGTAAGAATTCTAATATTGAGTATTTCAAGTTGTGACGTCAGCTGGCAAGATGTCTTTATAATGAGGGCCAAGCAATAATACAAATCCTAGAGGATCAGGATGGCGTCCCATGATTGCAGAATTCCGTTGTGTTTTGCGTTATGCGTCAACTCACTAGATATTTCCGTCAATAATATTCTCCTAGTTATTTAGAGAAATACTGTGATTAGCTGAAATGTTTAGTGATTTGACGAAATACGCTAAACTTCAATGGCCATGACGTACAATTAGTAAAGCTGTCAAAATAATAAATAATGCATTAAAACTTGGCTATTTAAAAATTTTCAAAGTATTTAAGGGCAAGCTCTTCGGTGACCACGTGACCAAACTAGTCCCCGGTTATGAACATTTTTTGGTGTTCACTGTGCCCACACGGATTCAGATATCGTGTTTAAACTTTGACAGAAAAAATAAAAATCACTAAAGAACGTTTGTATACATCAATATATTGGTAATTTAAAAGAAAGTTTACTTATAAATTGATGGAATAGGATATTACCATTCGAGTTATAGCACTTTGCACATCATTTATAGTTTGATGCATTTTAGATTTTTTGATTAGCTCATATTGATCACTGACACCAATTTTATACTAAATCGTCTAAACCTTGAAAAACTTAATATAAGCAATAAAATTTGCACATTCGTTGCAAATAAACAAATAAATATCTGCACACACGTAACATATCATTTTTTTGGCATTTTTAGCGTCGATAAAGTCGAGATCAAGTGACTAAGTTCGTTCATGAAATTTTTGTGTAAAATGATTTAATTTTTTTGGTCCTAAAAATAAAAGATAAATTTCAAATTGGAAACAGAAAAACCAGCAATGTGCTCAAATTTACTCTTCGGAGTTCTCCAACCAACTTCCATAATTCTTGACGTTGAATCGATCAGCTGATAACTATTGTTGACAGTGAACCAACCAACGGGACTCAGCGTCGGACCTGCCTTGTCTTTCGCACCCATGCGAAATTTTATTTTTCTTCTTAGAATTGTTTCACACCAGTACAAAAAATCGACAAGAATATATAACCATTAGAAAATTTTAATTATTCTCTGAAGATGCACATTTCTCAAGATGGGACTTGGATAGATTTTCGAGTATCACATTCTAAGATGTTCCTCAATTTTTTTTAAATCGAGGCATCTACTTTATCAACGCTAAAAGTATATTTCCAATTCCTGTAATATTTTACTAGAAAACTTTCTTCGTAATTATGAACATTTCGATATATAAAAACGTTCCTTAGTGCCTTCTGTATAGATTCCTAAATCCTGAACACGATATCTTAATCCGTATGGACGTAGTGAGGACCAAAAAAATGCAAATCATTTCATTCTCTACACAAAAATTTCATGAACGAACTTAGTCACGTGATTTCGACTTTATCGACGTACAAAGTTTCTTTTTTTCTCCGTGAGAAATCGCTAAAAATGCTCCAAAAATAATTATAGATTACGTGCGTGCAGATACTAAATTTTTTATTTGCAACGAATGTGCAAATTTTATTGCTTATATTAATTTTTTTAAAGTTTAGACGATTTAGTCTAAAATTTGTGTCAGTGCCCAATATACGCAAATCAAAAAATCTAAAATGCATCAAACCAAACATTATCTGCAAAGTGCTATAACTCGAATGGTAATACCCTATTTCATCCATTTATAAATAAACTTTCTTTAAAACTATAAACATATTGATATATACAGACGTTCTTTAGTGCCTTTTATTTAATCTGTCAAATTTTAAACACGATATCTCAATCCGTGTGGACACAGTTGACACCAAAAAAATGATTATAACCGGGGTCTAGTTTGGTCACGTGGTCACCGAAGAACATGCCCTTAAGAAGTTACGAGCGCGTAGATTATGCGTCGAATGATGTTTTTAATTTCTAACCCCAATAAGCGGATACGTCGTACCCAAAGTAGTAGGTACTTCGTACCCCAAGTGATGGACACTTCGTACCCCAAGTGATTGGGAATTTGTACCCTACATTGCGGTGCAGCATTCACAACGTAAGGGTAATTTTTGTTTCAGGTATATGGTACTTTGATATTCAGTGGTGGGTCCAGGGGGGGGGGGGCTATGGGGCTAAAGCCCTCCCCAGAACCCGACAATCTTGATTCACCAAATATAGATATATCATCTGTGACGAGACGGTTGATGCGAATAAAATGGTGTAGCCTACCCCAAAGTTGAATCATAGAACCGCCACTACTGTTATTGGTGCTTTATTAACACTTTCTTTTTTCTGTCAGGTCATGTTCGATTGTTCGTATTTTTGATTCCGCATCTTCATGGTCGAAGTTTCTTCTCTTAGGAGCCTCGGAGATATTTGCGACTAAAACGATTGAAAAATTATGTTTTGTATCTATATACACGGTAACCCATTTTAATCTATAATCCTTAATATCTTCTAAAATACTTTATGTACGAAGAAATGATTTTGACAAAGGTTAACCAAGACCGAGGGAGACATTTTACTGTACCATCAGTTTTGACCTTGAGGTTAATTTTGAAGGTCCAATGGAGGTGAGACCCTTTTTTTAAATGGGAACCCCTATTTTTAATTGCGGATTTAAAAAGAGCGGGGAATTTGACGCGAAAAAAGACCTGTGGATAAATTATTTTTGTGACCTTGGAAAAACAAAAAATTAAGGTCAAATGTCTGTGAAGCGACCGGATGTCCTCTTTCTTAATTGTCTTGTTTTCTTGTGGTGAACAAACGTTCACCATGCTTCACAAAAGTCGATGAAGTGTTAAGGTGTACATCGACTTGACCACCATGAACCCTAGGTCAATTTTCATGGTCACTTGAAGGTCAAGACGATTTTTCTCAGAATGAACTATGTGCCCGGATGAATGTTTTTTGTAGACTTTAGACTGTGGATTGTTATCACGATACCCCCTCCCCCCTCCCAACACACCGAGATAGTAACAATGATTTTGGATAAGTTGTACAGACTGTGACTATGTAGTTACAAAAGTAACATTCTTGGCAATTTCACTTCTCTGTGACTATTTACAAAAAAAAGACACTTTCTCCTTACCCAGAAACCTTTGCGTTACCCAGAAACAACCCTACTGAAAATTCCCACATATGCACCCATGTAGGAACCTATATGGGATCCCATATAGGATCCCATATGCGAATCCGTATGGATTCCTATATAAAATCGTATGGGCAAATTGGGACACGAAATAGTACAGGATCCTATGTGGGATCCATGCCAGAACCTCTATGGGATCCTATGCAGATTCATATGAATTTCCCTACACTGCTTCCCCGTTTCAAGTCCCTGCCTTCATTCCCACGTCGAAATCCTAGGCAGATTCCTACCAAAAATCCCACAAGAAAACACTCATGAAAATCCTCGTCGGAGCCCTCACATAAAAATTCCTATGTAAAATCGACATCAATTTCTATATGAAAACTGTTACATAAACCTACCCGAATGTTTCCTCCGTCAATTCCCACATAGAAATCTTTATAGAATCCCGTACCATTTTACCTAAGCAAACTCCCATGTCTAAATCCTCGTGTCATCCCCCAAGAAAATGCCTCGCCTCCATGTAGAATCCACCCAAAAATCCCCATGGAAATAGGATTATAATGTTTTTTTTAAACTGCCAGCGTGGGCAAGTAAGAAATGCATTCATTGAAAGAGATAAAACGTGTTTATATTATCTTTTATCGTCATATTTACATTCAATATGTAATACTTTATAATGCTTAGATAATCTAAAGCACCCAGTGGGCACAAAATTTGGCGACGTCTTTACAACATCGTTATGACATCATGACGGCATCCTATGTCCATGTCCTTACGGTAACTTTACCATATTGTAAAGACATCGTCAGATCTACGACGTTATTGCTATTGTCCAACATCGGAATACTTTTGGTGTTCAATAATATTGATTTAAATCTTATAATTTTAATGTCCCTTATGGTACTGCAGTCTTTGAACAATACTAAAAATACATTATGGCATCTTGTGTAACAGAGAGCCATTAACATTTTCGTATTAACATACAAACTTCAAATATAGTTTAAGCAAAATGTTTCTTTCTGCACCCTGGGAGACGTAGTTACGTTTCGAAGAATAGACGCCCTCAGGACAAAGCAAGGTACAAAATTATTTAAATGGAGGACAATATTTGAATGTATGACTATGTTAAAAAGTAGACTGCTGAACCCGTTCAAAGTTCGGAATAAAAAAAGAATTTTCTCAGTAAGGCTCTAGTAAAAATGCATTAGAGAAAAATTTGGTATGCCTGTGAAATCATAAATGTAAGCATCGTACAATTTCTAGAAACTGATTTTTTTTAATTTATATTTTTTCAGCAGACTTGGAAACATATTCATAACATCTGAGGGCGTTTTGCTGGTAAGAATAAGCTACTTTGAAATAATGTAAAAAATTTTATTTTTTAACTTTAAAATTTGTTTGTATTTTTATCAGCAAAAGTCCCGATATGTTATAAATAAGCTGGAGAGTCAAGAAATAAATAAATCGTACTACGTGTTTTTGGAAAAATAATATTTTCCTGCGTAACCATTAAGCCTCATTTTTCTTGAAAACGAGGCGAAATATGAGTAGTAGCTCATTGTTTAAAATTGTTCTACTTTTTAAAATAAACAAAATTATACATTTATCAGATGCTTATGCTGTGTATTTTTACAAATTAAAAAAAAATAGAAAAAATCAATAAGAATCGACTAAACAGCATTTTATTTAACGGATTTTAACATTTTATCTATAAAAACATTTGTTTATAGTTCAGTAACAATTCAAAGAACAGGTTAGATTAGAGTATTAACGATCATAAGTCTCAAAGTAAAGAAAAATTAGTTTTTATTTTTAACATTGAAGAAACATAATTTCCAAAGATTAACATCTGATTTTTCTCAAAAACGACGATAAATATAAAATATTCCATAGTGTTAAATTTGTTCAATTCCTGAAATCCGCGAAATTATAACCCAACCGGATGTTTATGTTGTGGATTTTAACCAATTTTTCCAAACAAATAGAATTAATCAACTAAAAATGCATTTAGTTTAACAAAATTCAACATTTTATTTTTTAAAACGATTTTTAAGGCGTTTTTTTCTAGTTTTTGGGAAAAATTTTCTAAAGCATCAAAAATAAACATCTGGGTAGGGCATAGTTATATACACACCAGAAAGTGGGGAAATTTTAAATGATGAATGACAGTTCATATTTTGCGCAGTTCTCGAGAAAAATGAGATTTGTAATAGTTAAAAATGATGTTTCTTCAATGATAGACATAAGAACGAATTTTCTTAACTCCGAAACTCAGGAACCTCAATAATTCCATGGAACATGTTCTTGAACTTGTTGCTGCAGTAAAAACGTACGTTTTTATGATACATCTTTTTAAGCCCATGTGACGAGAGGGTCACGTGACCAAACCTGGTCTTCGATTTTTCTTTCCCAACTTACGTCTAAACGAAATGAGGTATCCCTCTGAAAGTTTGGGAAATGAAAGAGGAGGTAATAAAGTCCATGTCTCTGTTTTGTTCCGGTGGAAATTTTAAGAAAAAAATTTTTTTGAAGAAAATACCAGTGGAAGTTTTCTTTCCCAACTTACGTCCACACGGAATGAGATATCATGTTTAAAAATTTGGCACGATAAATAGAAGGCATGCAAGAATTTGTCTCTGGTCATAAATAATTAGAATAGTGAAAAAAGTTTTTTTTTAATTTCTATTTTGGAGAAATACCGACCGAGCTGTCGTCAAACCCTACAAGCAATTTGCAATGTTGTCAATGGGCTAGTTATGAGGTTTATATTTATCAAAGTGGGACAAAACACCAAAAATCACTCACGAACATTATGCACCAATATTGCAAAAACTAATGTTTGCACTTGAAATGCAAATAAACATATCTGGTCTGACATACGTATCAGTCTGGTATCAGCTGTGTCAAAGCAGCACTAGCGCAGCGCGTAGACAACTTCGAACTTCTAGGGGTCTGTGGGTAAAACAGATTGCATGATTACCGTCAGAGAAAGTTAAAAGTCAAACTCCTGCTGTAAAACCTAAATGTGTCCGTCGATAATCATTATTTGCATGAATAAACTTTTTTCTTCTTCCAACTCTTTGCAAGGCCACGAACGATCCTTTAGTATTTATTAACATTTCCCGAAAAAAATTTCCGCGCTATTTAAACTTTTATTTTTCAATATGGGTGAAAAATATTGATCTTAGGGCTGACTTGATCAGCTGTTACACTTATCACATGGCCTTAATTCATTAAACTAAATTCTGTTCTCACCGATTTTTCTAATTTTTCTTTGTTTGAAAAAATGGTTTAAAATACAAAAAAGAAACATCTAGTAAGGGCATAATTTTATAAATTTCAGGAAGGGATATCATTTTGACCTATGAACTGATATTCATATTTTGCATTGTTTTCGAGAAAAGTCAGGTTTTTAAGCCTCAAAAAATAAAATATAATTTTTCTCAACAACGTGTAGTACGATTTATATATTTCTTGGTTTAAAAGGACTTTTGCAGAATTTTATAGCCCCAGGCTAAAATCTTTATAGTTTCGTTCGGGTATCCGTCCGTGGTAATTTTTCCACGCCGATACTACTTTTTTCGAATGCATTTCTACCAGTAGAAAATCCTCAAATACCTACAAAAATTATTTCCTAATTCCTGCAGATGTTATCATGGTGTTTTCTTCTTGTGAAAACAGGATTCTATTAAAAGCTGCCTTATAAAGCTTATTTTATAAATTCTTAAATTGTCCTAATAGGAGCATAAATTGGGAAGAGCGCAAATGTACTCCTGCTCCCGCAATCGCACATGTACGCATATTCTTTCCATTCCAGAAGTTTTTACCACCATGTCCTGGACATTGACAGACACTATTTTTTCATCATTTCACAGCGATTTCCATAACGATTTCGAGTTTTTAATTTCCGCACTATGACGTACTCTGCATTAGACTGGTAATCTACTGTAAAATAAATTATGCGTACGTAAGTATTATTTCTTAATCGTGCAAACATCTTGTCCGAGCGATCATTCTGCTTTGATGCGGATAAATACAAGCAACCGTCCTTTGTTAATTTAGGATAGGAACGGGCCTGATTTGAAAGGTGTAGTTTGCCTATCCAGTATGAAATAGCACAAGTCGATTTTCCAAAGTATCTGGGTGCAGACAGTTCAACAGTTTTTTGGATCATCGATGTGCCTAATTGCTCAAAAAATGTATTGGTTTCATAACATGTGAAAAGATCAACTCGCTTCTTAAGAATTTTATAGCTGTAATTTAGAGTGATGTGGCGACAGATTTGTTGATTGACACCTTTCGCACCATGAACTACATTCAACAAGTCACCATTGCCTGACCCAAACGCAAATGCGGAGTGCTCGTACAGAGGTCCCCAATTCAAAACACCACGTGCTAAATGTAACAAAAGATGATTGTTAAACATCATAGCAGTTTTAGAGTACAACTGTTGAGTATCGTAGACAAATTCGTGCAATAAATCATTAGCCCCATTTAGTTTTCTTATTGAAATTTCAGTTGATGAAAGTATATGCATAGCTTCAACAAGTTTAAGCCAATGAATCAACAATCTTCTATCAAGAAACAAAGACATAATGGGTGCACTGTAATAAAGAAGCCAATTTTCCCACTCACGGGCTTTCCAATGCTCTTAATCTTTTAATGATCGTGTAAGTCGGCCTACTTGATGCGGAACCTTGATTGAATCTAAAATGGTGTTTACCTGTTCGATTTCGTGTTTTTTAAGTAAACTAGTTGTCTCCTTCTTATTGCCAAACCAAATGTTAGCAATTTGTTTCACCAATTCAGCAATGAGATGCATACTGTCAGGAACGAAACCGTATATTATGTTAAACTTGCATTGGCGCTCGGGCTACCGAATCGACACAATAAACTAAGCAGAATACTTTGATTATGCGTCTCTCATTATTAATCGTACACTTAATACCTTCATTTGACAACTTATTTATATTTTCCACGAAAGGTTCAAGGAAAACATTCATGTCAGGCTTACTTTTACCAAGCCATAGACCCACAACAATAAAGTTTTTCAATCTAACCAGGATAGGCAATTTATTCGGCATGATATATATCGGCCATATAGCATATGACGAACTTTTAAACAGAGGAGCACCATCGGTGTTAAAAGTTACAGATACATAACGATTCTTATCATTTGGATCTAAACCCCTATCGAATCGTCGATATAACTTTCCGTCGTACATAGCACGAATAACTTCTTCTTCGGGAACTCTATCGTTCATTACATGGTCGTAATCTCACTATTTTCCTCCAGCAGATCAGCAATAGGATCAGAAGGATCTAAAGTAACGTGAAAATCGGTATACATGGAATTTTTGACGTTGACATCAATATCACAGAGGTTGCATCTTTCAAAAATATCTAAACGAGTAAAACTTCCTATATTTTTTCCAAATTCAGTACATAATCATTGAAAAGTACTACAATGGGACGGGTTGAATGACTTCTCAATCAAGTACCTACTTTCAGGAAGTATAGGCCTGGCAAAAATGCAATTTACTAACATAAAAAAATTCGAGATCGCCGTTAAAGAAAGAGCAGTGGATAAAGCATATTTAATAAGCATCGTCGAAACTTCACCAATGTTCTTATTAACTGGTGTGTCAATGATGGTTGAAAGATCTGTTTTGTCTAAGAAGGAGTGAAGGTGTCGGAAATCATGTTTCATTTCTTCACATTCGTCGTCGACCTGCGTATCTGAATCTTCATCCTCATCGTCAGTTTTCAATAGAATTTGAAGGTCTATGTCTTCATTCTAACTTAAACAAAGTTTGTCTCAAACATTTTATCCAAGCTATTTTACTCATTACTGTTATTACATTGGTCCAGTGTATAAGATAAAAAAAATTATAAAATTAACGCGCACAACGTCCTTAATGCGTTCTGTTATCATTAAAATAGGCTATTCCTACCGATAGATATCTCTGAATATTCGCTAAAGATTCTTAGCCTTAGAGAAACTTGAGAGAATATTCTACGCAGGCACCTTGGTAGATATTTTTAAAGATCCAAGTAGCTCGTTTTAATGGTCTGAGGGATTAAAAATATCCTTTTCAAAATTGAAATAAGAATTCGATAATAAAATTCGACCATAAAGGTCACGAGAGACAAACCTTTCTAGGATCCTTATAGCGCTGCACTGAACACAAAAACGGCTTTCCTCTCGTTTAAGCTGTTCAGGAGCAAAAAATTCTCTATCTTAATGGTGTATTTCCACGCCTGTCTACTGGTCGCCATGCAGCAGAAAAGTCATAAGAGTAAAAGGGGCAGACAGTGTAAAATTGGAAGAAAAGTACTCTCTATCTCTTTTACTTTTATGACTTTTCTGCTTGCTGGCGACCAGTAGACAGGCCTTGAAATACACCATTAATTAAAAAAGGCCACAGCATTGTCCGTAAAAAGCTCTATGTATTGGAAATTCTACGTGCCTTTGGAGCACGTGGTAAAAATATTTCATCAAACAATTACTCGTAAAAGTAATTTGCGAGATGAAAATCGGCAATTCGTTTTAAGCACCTCTCAAGGGCATGTGACACAGTCAAAATCATATATTACAAACTTCTTTTTTCGGTGTACCAAATTTTTGTTTTGAACCTTATAACTTTATTAGTAAATGAAGTATTGCACAGAATGTTAGGAAAATGCATGAGAACGGAAGAAAATACGTTTATAAACTTTATTTGAAACAGAATTTTGTAACAAATTATTTCCGAAGAAATTAAAAGTGGGAGGTAATATTTTTGGAAATAATTTTTTTGCATTATTCTGACTCAAAGAAAGTATATGAACGTTGGTTATTGGCTTCTCATGTATTTCCAAAACTTTCACTTTAATACTTTATTTCCAAAAAGTTTCTATGGTTTCGAATAAAATTAGCACGCCGAAAAAAAAGGTCGGTATTTCCAAAAATAAAGGTATGGTTAAAAAAAAATTAGCACACCAAAAAAGAGGGTTGGGATTGGACGACCTGGAAAAAGGGAACCAATCCGTGTCAATAGTGGTATAAATAACCATAAGTAATTTTACAAATACAATCCAAATTTTATAAGCTTTCAAAAATTGCAAGTAAGTAATTATATAACTACCTCACAACTATGGACGTCGTCTTGAATATCACTGTCATCTTTCAATAATGATTGCATCTCTACAACGCTTTTGACTTCGTTCATTTTAGCATTGTTCCAGGTCATCAAAATATTGAAATGGAACTCTGATTCTGAGGTATCGCTTGATCCGTTGTCTCCTTTTGAATCAAGTTCGATTGTCTCAACATCAGTCTCCATCATCACATCAGTCGTATACTCTTCAGAGTGCGGTTCTGATCATTTCTCGACCCCCACCGTCATCATCATTTCATCCTCTGCACTTGAATTTGATTCTGCATCACTAGAGTCCTGAAGTACTACTTTCATTATCTCATAATCTTTCAAAACAAGGAAGCTGTATGCTTTAATGAATGCTAGGTCCGTATTCAATGTAACTTAATTCTATGGTGAAAAGGTAGAAGCGACGTTTTCATGAAAATTCAGTTTCCACTGTTTTCAATAGCCCTCTTACAAGCCCTGTGCTTTTTCGATTACTTAATGATCTTCTTCTGACATAAAAGTAAAAAAAATAAGCATGTACTCGTATTGTTACAAATAAGAGACTATAATAATCGCCAAACTGCACGAACATGTAAATATTATGTCAATTTCATTGTCATAAGAAGAAAACTGAAGTTCACCAAACTTTACAAATTTCATAATTAGATAAGAATGAAATGTAATGTTACGTGAATATGCAGAATTTTACTCAGATCTTGTCACTTCTTCCAGGACTTATTGAAAAAGTACATTTAAGATTAAGATTCAAAACTCAATTTCAAGATTATGCAGATCGAGACACGTCCCGGTAAGCGCTTCTGCCTTTCAAACCTAGATTTAAAGAAATGTTTTCATAATTTCCAAACCTCATCAGTTAACTGAAGCAATTTTTTTTCGCATTGTGCTTTGCGCTGCTTGGCACCACCAGTCCTCTGAAACGCAGCATATCTCGACTTTAGCTCAGTCACGTGAAAAACTTTTATTCATATAAGGTGGTCCAGCGATTTTCAAGGTCACCATAGGCCCCACTTAATGATATACTTTGCCACGCAAATGGCTGAAAACCAGTGTTCAACAGTAACGCGTTACCAAGAACGTTACATTATTTTGGTAAAGGTAACTCATTACTTTTTTGAAAAAACAATGGGAACGTCAACGCCTTACAGTTTTCTAGTAACAGCAATACAAAGTAACGTACATTACTTTACGAAATTGTTTAATTTTACGCTTTAAATTTGAATTACTGAGAAGAGAGGTGTGGGTGATGGGTTGCATTTTAAAAAGTAACAGAAACGCGTTACAAATATTTAGACAGTAACGGTAACGTTGCAGCGTTACTGTTGAAAACTTACGTACATTTTTTTAGTGTAATTGAGCTATGAGCATATATTCCTTGTGCTATCATTACTTACTTGTATTATGGACGAGATGAATCAAATTTTGCATTAGAAAGCTGTTAATTGAGATAGACCATTCTTCTGCATCTGCATTTAATTAACACGGGCTCTGCACATGGAATTGACCTGCAGAATCCTTTTCGGTGCACCAAGTTTTGTTATAACCATACAACTTTTTATATAAATCAGGTGTCTACTGTTGCTTCCACAACAAAAAATTGCAAGACTTTTCCAGGTTTTCCAAAATAAAAAAAAATAGATTTTTCTAGGTACTTTTCTTGATTATTACAATAAACTTATTAAAAAATTAGTATAATTCGCAACTTACATGATTGTTTATCAATTACAAATAAACTTCAGCATTACAATACTGATTGGAAACGGAAAGTGTCTTCCACGCTTCAATAAATAATTATAAATGGAAACTGAATAAATAAAAAATATATAAAAATATGAATAATTCAATAATAATAATAATAATAATAATAAACCTCGGTGGCTCAGTTGGTTAGACACTTGGACTTCACCTCAGAGGTCCGCGGTTCGATCCCTGAACCGGTACCTCTGGAAATTTTTTTATGTACCTTTACCGAGGTTCTGGTGGTTCGGAAACCACCTTAAGCTGTAGGTCCCCCCATCGTGTACTTGACTGCAACCCAGTCCGCCAATGATGGGGTAAAAACCAGGCATTGTCCAATATGTCTGGACAGACTGCTCTCATCAGATCCCTTGATTGCATTATAAAAATGCGTCCGTGACTGATGATATATACCGGGACAGCCCCGTGCATAATAAATCAAATAAAAATCCAACTCTAACCAAAAATGCCTTCGACATGTTGGGCAGTATAAGCCTGTGAAAACATTTCAACACTGAAATGTTTTATAGAAGTGCGACGCCAACGTCTCCTGCAGTGAGACTCGAAGATTTATTGAAGGTATAAAAAGGAATGTAAGATTTTGGCCGCAATTTTGAATATTTTTGTCTGATTTCTTGCATGCATCATCTAAATATTTTTCTTTTGGCTTGGACACAGCCGGTGTTTCGATAAAATGTTTATATTTCGTTTGATAATCAAAAAGGAGAAAACAATAGAGAAAAATTGCAGTGATACTCAGTGTTAGTTGTATGCGGATTCTCGCAAATCTCTCATCGGCCCTCGTAAAACTCACGAGACAGACTCCCTGGAGAACAACTAATTACCCTGGCGGACCGAGTGAACGGAAAGGATACTCTACAGAGTATCCTTATAGTATCCACATAGTATCCCTTCCGTATCATTCAACAAAAACTTTCAAAAAACCCAGCAAGATCAACTTTTAAATTGGTGAAATTCGGATTCTGCGTTTAAATTTCTATAATAAGGTCACGGAGTACTCGCAATAGTTTTTTTTATAACGGTAAAAAGTTTTAAAAAATATATAAGACCTATACGGCCTGTTGACTGCTATGCTACACTTCAAACGCATCATATGTAAGTAGCAGTCAACAGGCGTTATTGAGTATTCTAACATTACGCCATACTCGGTCGGTAACGTCGAAATCTATAAGGCTATACCACTTGGTGGACTGAAAAGTGTTCGGTTTGGACCATCTATCAAAAAAATATATAATGTGTTGTCATTGAGGTTAGGTTGCATTGTTGGGATGGTTGGCATTCAACATTTTTGAATTTTGTTAGTTTGTTAAAGTGTCTTTTTCAAAGATGTCAAGAGATTATTTTTGCACTTTGAGAAAACAAAAATGATCAAAACTGTAATCCTTCTTAGAAATCCTATAAGACTTCTTGAAAATCCTTAAACTTCTACAGACTTTTTTTTAAATACCTTTCAAATTCTATGCAATAATTTCAAATCTTTCGAAGTATCTCGAAATTGACTAAAATTAATTTTAATCACATAAAATCTTTAAAATATTCTAAAATTCCTTCAAATACCTTGACAATCCTTAGAATCTTTAAATTTTTGTAAATAACTTAAAATCTTTTCAAATAACTTTTAAATTGATAGCATAACATTCTTTAAAGTCACTAAAACTTATGGGAATATTTTTCAATCCTTTAAAAATAAACATTTTTTAATTTATCTGCTATATCATCAGAGATTGTACATTACCAACACTAGATCAACCCTCCAAACCATGAAGGCAGAAAATCTACACAATATCGATCAAGTTAAGTATCTTCAATAACAGAAAATGCTTAACGTCTTAATAAGACTAGATGGAAAATAATATTTTTAAATTAAAATTATTTCTTGAAAAAAAGATCCTACTCCATCTTCACTCCATTGGGAATCGAACCACAAAACTTCTGATTTCAGGTCAGGTGTTTTTACAATTAAAATATTAGAAGGAACGGAATAATAACTCTTAATTCAAGAAAATAACGCCAATTTTTAGCTGGGTGTTAATAATACAAGTAATTATTTTTAAATTTATCTGCTATATCATCAGAGATTGTACTTGATCGATATTGTGTAGATTTTCTGCCTTCATGGTTTGGAGGGTTGATCTACTGTCGGTAAGGTACAATCTCTGATGATATAGCAGATAAATTTAGAAATAATTACTTGTATTATTAACACCTAGCTAAAAATTAGCGTTATTTTCTTGAATTAAGAGTTCTTATTCCGATCCCTCTAATATCTTAATTGTAAAAGCACCTGACCGGAAATCAGAATTTTTGTGGTTCGATTCCCAATGGAATGAAGATGGGACAGAATCTTTTTTTCAAGAAATAATTTTGATTTAAAAATAAACTTTAAAATCCCGTCAAGTCCCTAGTTATTCCTTAACATAATTTGAACTCTTAGAAATCCTGTAAGATTTCTTGATAATCCTTGAACTCTTCCGATTTTTTTAAAATCCCTTCAACTTCTTTAACATCATTTAAAATTTTTCAAAGCTTCTCGAAATTGACTTAAATTAATTCAAATCTCTTAAAATCCTTTGATTTTTCTTAAATTCCTTTAAATCTATTAAAAATCCTTAATATCTTTGAAGTTTTTCAAATTCATTAAAATCTTTTTTAATAGCTTTTCAAAAACTCACTTGAAATCCTTTAAGACCACTAAAACTGTCGTAAAATCTCTTGTAAATCATTAAATCTTTTTGAACTAATTTTGGGTTATTTTTAAATCCTTTGAAAAGAAGCTTTAAAATTACGCCAAATCCCTAGTAATTCCTTGAAATCACTTGAGTCCTTAGAAATCCTTGAAGTCCTTCGAATTTTTTTGAATTTCCTTCAATTTCTTTGAAATCATTTAAAATTTTTAAAAGTTAACTAAAATTAATTAAAATCTCTTAAACTCCATAAATTTTTTAGACTTCTTAAAATCTCTTGAAAATCCTTAAATCATTGATTTTTTCAATTCCTTAAAGTCTTTTAAAATCTTTTTAAATACAATTTTTATAAATAACTTTTTAAATAGATTTAAAATCACTAAAACTGTCTCCAAATTTAAATCAAATTTCTTGTAAATATTGAAACGTTTTTTAATTATTTTTTAATCCTTTAAAAGAAAATCTTAAAATCCCGTCAAGTCCCTATAGTAATTCCTTAAAATCACTTGAATTTTCAGAAATGCCTTAAGTTCTTGTTTGAAAACCCTTTAACTCCTCCGAATTTTTTTGAAATTCCTTCAATTTGTTTAAAGTCATTTAAAATTTTCGAAATTGAGTACAGTTAATTAAAATGTTTTAAATTTTCTTAAATTCCTTTAAATATTCAAAAAATTAGGATCCATAACAAAAAAACCCAAACGACAAAGCGCCTGCTCAATGAGAGTCGCGTTCCGTGAAAAAGGTGGGCGCTTTGTCGTTTGGGCTTTTGGTCACGGATCCAAAAATTACATTACTTGAAATCTCTTCAAAATCATAAAAATCTTTTTAAATACCTTTTTACTTACTCGCTTGACATTCTTTGAAAGCACCTAAATTTCTTTAAAATTTTATCAAATACCTTGCAAATCCTTAAACTTTTTTAGATTCTTTGAAAAAATCTTCAAATTCCTTGAAAATCGTTCAATTTTTCTGCATTCTTTTAAAATCCTTTCAAATTTTTTAAAATCGTTTTTGAAATCTTATGCACTTCAAATAATAAGCCTTACTGAATTAATTATCAGTTTGCTAGTTAATCTTATGAGAAAAGCTTACTAAAAGAGTAAACGACTTGCTCGATAAAAATGATTTTCATTTTGTGCACTTTAATTTCAAATAATGAACATTGAGATAAGATTAAGATGTTCATATTAAATTGAAAGAAAAACGTGTAATAGCATCCTTGAATTGCAGATTTTCTCACCATTGTGTTCAGTAAATATTACTTCGAGCGTTTCCAAGTTGGAATCCAGGTTTTGGGAAAATATTTGAAAAGAAACACCGAATTCTGGTAATGAATTCACTTACTTTTATTGCAGGTGGGGTTCAATATATATGCAATATTCACATAATTTCAATAAGTATATTTTTTACTACATTTAATTAATTAATAAATCACTTCAAGTGAAAACAAGGCAATGTTTGGAAATTTCAGCAAAACGGCATCTTTCTGGCATCATTTAATTTAAATTTGATTAACAGCAATACTCAATTTTGAAAAAACTCTTTACCTTACTCTAATTGAAAAATGTACAAAAAGTGTAAAATGTTTGAAAAAATAGTATTTTCTACAATTATTATAAGGGAATATTATTAACGATAATAATTGATTGTTTAAACATTTATTATTTTTAAAATTAAATAAGTATAAACTCAATCTTCTTGAAAACGGGACAAAAAGTAGTTATTATTTGCATACTGTTCAATAAAAAGTCTTAAAATCGAATGTAAATTAAACTCTAAAGTATTTGTAATTATAAAATCTCAACATTCATTAAAATCTGAATTATTTTGAAATAAAAGCCATTAACTTTGCATAATCTTTATTCTTAGACTTACAAGATCGAATGTTTTCAATTTTAAATACCTCAATTTTGAAATATGTGGGAAAACATAGACAAAATTAAGTGTCTTAAACTGAAACATTCGGATGGACCTCGCATTAAAAACTGGCCATAATTTGTCTAGCAAGTTCTTTTAATGGATAAAAAACGAATAATTGGTATTTTAATGCATTTATATTTGCAGCCTTTTGACCTAATTTAAACAATCAAACAATAATAATAGACTTGAAAAATCATTTCTGAAATTTACGTATTAAAAATTAAGGCTTTTTTAGAAGTAGACATTCAAAACTTTATTACACATATTCGTAACAAGGATTGCTGATTCTATGACAAAGAAATATTTATACGTAATAATCAAATAATTTTTTTTCGAAGTTTACATGAAGCAGAAAATACTTTTTCGAGATACATTAGGATCAATTATAATCACATAACATCCGTACCGATAGAAAACTCAGAGTATGTGCTAAAGATTCTCAAGGCTCTGAGAAATTCTCCGCAGGCAATTAGGTAGATATATTTAAAGGTCCAGATAGCTCGTTGAAATGTTTTGAAGGCTTTAAAATGTCCTTTCCTAAATGGAAATAAAAGCACGATCATGAATAACAAGCAGAGAGTCTGAAATTGAAATAAGAATTGGATCATCATTAAAACAAAAAGTGTTAATAACTTGAAGAAAAATGTAAAAAGGGAGTCGGGTTAGCGACGGCCAACTACTGTAAATAACTCTGCCCGCCCGGTACATAACGAATACGAAAGGAACATTATATTACCTGCATATCACTCTTAAAAGGACCTCTAAAAGAACCTTAAAAAGGACCCAAATCTCTCTATCTCTGAGACTAAATCATTCAAATCGAACCTGCAGATAGTCTTAAGCCGGCCAGGCTATTTCGCCTGAGAATACTCTGAGATTTCTATCGGCAGATTCGTCACACGTATTAAAAAGGTTTAATGAATTCACTATCTGCAAATGAAATGACCATCTTTCTACACAAATGCCAATTACAGGTTTAACGCACATGAAAACTTTATGTTAATCTGGATGACTTTGTTTACGTACATTTTGTGCAAGTTTTTATTTTATTTTTATACTGCTGAACCGATTGGGGAAAGCATTTGCTGGTTTACTGTAAATTCACGTGAATGTGTTTATGCATGAATCTAAATAATATTTAATGTATGATAACCAGCAATGTACATTCTACAAAGATTCGATAAATGCTCTTACCATTGACAATAGGTGGAAAGACGTTCATTTAAGCCTTTGCGGCATGGTGGGAATACCGTATTCCCACCTTTTTTCATATCACTTTTTGCGATTTCAGAGTAGTTCTTATTGAATTTTAAACAGGTTTTTTTTTTTTTAATTTCATGCTCGCAGGATGATAGAAAATTGAAATTTTTGTGCGAAGGGTCTAAATTTTTTAAATAATTTGTTAATACTTATAAACAAAGATGAAAAAAGCCTTTTTTGTTGACAAAATTCATTATTGAAAAAACTTTGCATTATATCCTCATGAAAATGGGTACTTGAAGGTTTTTGGAGTCGCTGAATACGAATCTGGACTCAGATTTAAAAATTCAAAATGGCGCATCCAATATGGCTGCCGTAATTGGGAATATTTTTGGATTTAATCTGAAAATTGGTATACAGGGTTTTTGGGGTCAGTAATCACGAATATGAACTCAGATTTTGAAAATTTAAAATGGTGGATCCAATATGGCGGTCAAAATAATAAAGTATTCTGGATTTTTTTTTTAATTAGTGTACAAGGATTTTTGGAGTCACTGATCACAAATCTGAATTTAGATTTTGAAAATGCAGAAAAGTGGTACTAATCCATGTTTTAGGTGAGTAGATGTATATTTTTTCAAACCTTAATATTCTAAATATTTGTCATTTTGAATATAGATTCAAGATCAGCGACCCCCTCCCTGTGCGAACTTTCAAAAAACAATTTAGAAATATTTTTAATTTTGGTCCGCAATTTTTAATGTTCAAATTCTAGTTCGTATTCGTGATCAGAGATATCAAAAATCCCTGAACACCAATTTTTAAAAAATCCAAATTTTGCCCGCCATACTGGATCCGCCTATTTTGAATTTTCAAAATCTGAGTTCGGATTCGTGATTAGCGACTCCAAAAAACATCTGTATACCAATCCTTAAAAAAAATCCAAAAATATTCCAAATTTAAGTCGCCATATTAGATCCAACATTTTGAATTTTCTAAATCTGCGCCTAGATTCGTGATCAGTAATCCCAAAAACCCCCGTATAGAAATTTTCAGAAAAAATAAAAAAAATATGCCAAACGTTAGCCGCCATATTGGACCCGCCATTTTGAATTTTCAAAATCTGAGTTCAGATTCGTAATCAGCGGCCCCAAAAACCCTTGTGAACAAAGTTTCATGAAAACTCGTTTCCCTGAAAAATGTGTGCCGGAAAGGGCTAATTGAAAAATTTTCTAAAAAAGCACTTTGTATTTTATCCAACGCATTGAAAGAACATAAAATATCTCAGATCATGATCCAACCCACACAAGGTCTAGCCACGCGTAAGTAAGAAAAATGCGGTCAATCATCAACGATACCAACTACGCCACCATGTTGACGAAGTGAGCAAGCGCAGCATGCGTAAAACACAACGGAAAATGAGAGAAAATCTAGAGTGCGATAAATGCGTGGTATCGTCACATGGTAGAATAAGAAGAAGATACATTTTCCGTTTCCAAACGACAGACATGTAAAAATATCTTAGATCAAATTATTCAATGACGGATTAACGCGAATTGCTGTTTGTAATTTTGACAACAGCGTAAAGATGCTTCTAGATACGATTTGGAGTAAATTGACCATTATCTCACTCTAGCATACTATTGCCCTATATGCGTAAGTAAGACCAGAGGTTTTCCACCGTTCTTCACTTGCTGAAAATTGTCGAATCTATTCATCTCACTTTAATACATGGCGTCGTAGTGTGTCTGAGTAAGATGATTGGCGATTTTCACCAAATACCAAAACGGATGAAAGCACCTTAAGAAATGCAGCACACGCATTCCCGGCGGCCTGCTCATGATCTAACAAATACATGGTCTAGCCACTTGAGGGCCCTGTTTCGTTCAAGTAACGCAACCGCTTAATTCCACCATTTTGTTAGTTTGACGGCGCAGCTTAAGTTTGACGCGTAAGACTGTACGGCGAACTGTTATAGAAAAATCAATTAGGACACTTCGTTTAAATTACTTAAAATAATACCAAGCTTGTCATTGATTTTGAATCTTTTCGAAACTTCGACATATCTCTTAAAATTTCTAAAATTTTGTGTACAAATAATAAGTGTTCAATTGTTATTTATGCGTCAAAATTTAACAATTTCGCTTATAAATTAAACACTTTTTAAATAAAACAATTAAAACTGTAATGCTAAAAAATCAAAAGTTCTTTATAAATCTAAAGGTTCAAAGCTTTCTATGTAAAACAATTCAGTTTCAAATTGTTTTCTTTTCAATATTTGGTTTAAATTTATTCGTCTTAAATGAACAGTGAAATATTGCTAAATATTAAATACTTCTTCTTTTTCTACATTATGAAATTTCAAATTAAATAATTTAGACTCACAATATTTTTAATTTAATAAAAACATTTAATTATGACTATATTATTATGGATTTATTTTTAAGTGGAAAATAGTCAAACGCACGTTTACATTTTTTAATGGCTGAAAACATTAATAGAAGAAATATATTAATAAATTTATTTATTAAATTTAATATGAAAAGATATATAAAGGAATACCTGAAACTGTGAAAGAAAAATATATTATTGATAAATCATGAGTACAGATCCATTTTTCAAATAATTTATTTATTTAATATTTACAGTTGATAAAATAAAACTGTTTTTTATCAAAAATTTTCAGCTTCAAATACTTTTAATTTTTAATTGTTTAAATCCTCAAAACTGCACTTTAATTATTTTTAAAACTGTTAAAATATAGCTTGGGCAGATTTTTCTTCTGAAAATTCTCGGTTTCCCAGTCCGACGGCCGCCTAGTTCTTTATAAAAAAATCTTCGATTTTAAAAACTTGTAATTTTTAATTTTTTTAACCTCTAAAACTACATTTTGAAATTCTTCAATTAAAATGTATAATGAAAAATAAAAAAAATTTAACTGGGAAATTTTTAAAGTGACAGATTTTCGAATTAAGTATTCTAAACTAAATGGTATAATAATCTATAAAAATCACAATTTAGAAAAATAAAAAAAACGGTTGAAATCAAAGTTGGACAACAGTTTTATTATACAAATTTTGTAACATTCGCGGTCAAAAAATAAATTCACTGTAATTTCCCGGTTTTCCAGGTTTACCGGTCCAGCGTCCAACCTGCACTGCATTTTATAATTTTCTTTAGTCAGAACTTTCCCACTTGACTTCAATTTTATTTTATTTGACACAGATACGTCATTTTCTGTCAGCAGAAAGAAGTTATGAAACACATAACCTAAAATTATAGTTAATCCGTATTTTCCTTTAACGATCTTCAACATTATTATAATACATTTCATATGGATTCAAATATTTATACACCTGAAAAGTACAAGAAATTTTTATTCTTACATTTTGCATTTTAAAATCCCTTATGTTTGCCGCCTTTCTTATCCAAGATGGAGAAATTAAGCGGTGGGTCTTTATTGGTTTGGTTTTTTTTCTTGCGCGTGGCTAGACCATGTATTTATTAGATCATGGGCTTGCTACTGCAATCCAGCAGAATGACAACGCCGCAGAACGTCGTCATCGTTTTCAAAATTCCGTATTGACCAGCCTTTGTTGCAGTTCCTCGACACGTGTCTACGCGTTTGGTCAGCCGGTCTGAGCCCGGACCATGGAAGTATCGAAAATGGATGCGCTAAATAATGAAACTATTACACGCAGTACACATTTTTATGTATAATACTTTGTGGATAAAGTCAAAGACATCGTGGAAAGAGAAAGAATTGTTAATAGTGGTAAGACGATAATACCTGGTTCAACCGTCACAATCGAATGGTTCGACGATGAGGCCGAATATGACGTAACGTTCGAAGCTATCGTCAAAGATATTATAAACGTAGATACGATACGCGGTGTCAGAGTGGGGGAAGTATATATCTAGTATCTACGTTTATAATATCTTTGACAATAGCTTCGAACGTTACGTCATATTCGGC
>NC_046665.1:16672499-16677800 GCF_010883055.1 Belonocnema kinseyi | reverse complement strand
TTGGAAAATTGTAAAAAAAAATTTTCTCGAAAAATAAAATTTTTTAATTAAAAAAAAAAAAAATAGAAAGAAATTTCGAAATAAACCAATGCTAAAAAAATGTGTACTTGATACATTTTTTTATTTATTGCAATAATCAAATATTTACACCAAAGAAACAACTTTTTTAACGTTTAAAGTTCTTGAAAATTATTGTTTGAATTTAAAATAACAATAATTGAAAAAAAAAACATTTCTGGATCAGAGATTTTAGTTGAAAATATACACGGTATTTTTTAAATTACAAAAATCTTCTGAAAAATCGAATTGATAATTTCAAAAATTAAAAAGGAATTTTGAGATAAATTGGTGCTGATTTAAATCCTGCAAAATTTGTTTGGAAAATGTTATCATCTTCGAGGAAAATTTAGAGAATTTTTCTTCCGTTTAAGGCACACGTGTTTTTATATAAATTTTTCTATACATTTTTTGTAGAATTATTTTAATTTTAAATAATTTTTAACACTGTATATTAAACAAAAATTTATTCGATAAAAATACTTTATTATCGTAATTTCAATAAATAATATTGATCAAGAAACAATTTTATATAGGGAATTTTATTATTTGGAAATTTTCAAATACGGTAATATTATAAACTGTTCGGGAATTTTTTAGTTTTGGAATTTTATTATTCGAGAAAGAGAGAGTTTTACCGAATCAGGATTTTTATTTTTTCATGTATTTCAGGCGTCCCTGTAAAAGTACAGAAAATTCGCTGTAATTATAATTTTGACACCTGAATCCTGTCGGATGTTTTATTGTCCTCCCTTGGCGCTGAACCAGAGAAGTATTCTGGGGGGGGGGGGAATCACAAAATTGTGTAGACATGTTGTGTTTATACATATGTACCATTTTAGGGTAAGTTAAAAAATCCTGGCAGGGAGGGGGGCGATCGCCGTTTCGCCACTATTGTGGATGTGCGCCTGGTTTTCCTAAAGTATTTATTTTAAAAAATGTGTATAAAATTTTTATCCTTGGGTCTTGGCGATTTTTTCTTTTAAAATGCCAATACAATTTACAAAACACCAATTTTCAAATTTTTCAGCCTTCAGTTTAACAACTCAAATTTTAACGTTAAAATTTACCTTATTTTCAGCATACAGGCTTATTGTTTGAATTTTCAAAATTTTCGTTATAAGTTAAAGATTAGGCCAAAAATAACTTATTCTGGGATTCGAAATTGCTACAACGCGAAAAGTTAAAAAATTAAAATTCAATGTATTCTGCTGAATTCATATTGAAGTATGCAAATTTATTTGGTTTTAAATATAAATTAATTAAAATTTATTTTTTATTTTTCACAATCGTAATTTATAAGTTTTAAAATTGAATAATTGTAGGTCAAACATGAAAAAGTAGACTTATTTCAAATTTGAAGCGGCTCTATTATATACATATATTAAACTATTAAAACCTCTGACTTGTTTTTAAGCTTTTTAAAACTCATTTAAACACTTTTTTAAACACTTTTGGTTATAATTTTTAGATAAAAGAATAAGTGCTATTTAGTTTACAGAGCAGCAATTCCAAAAATATATAAAGTCTTAATATTTAAGACATTTTAAATTTGTGGTCTTCAGTATATTGAATAAATCGAAATATAAAGGTATTTAAATATGTAAGAATTATTGAATTGAAATTGTTCAATAATTTCACATTGAAACATTTCAAATTATTTAGTTAGAAAGTAAAATCGTATAAAGTTACAGGATGAGATATGAACATCTTTTAATACTTAAATCATTATTTTTGAACAATTAAAATCGTATAACTTCAGATAAATTTGAAAGTAGGACTATTAAAAATTAGAAGTGCCTGAAAGGACTCAACAAAGGTTTAGTTTAAAAAGCTATCTAAGAGGGTGCTTTTTCAAATTTTATTACTTTATTTTTTTGATAATATGGGACCCCCACGAATTATTTTTTTTAAAAGAAAATAGCGCCTGATTTTTGTCAACTTTAAAAAATATATATTTAATGTTCGCTCAAGGTCAGTTTTGTTCGAAGTGTTTGTTCATGGATAAATTGACTCTTATTGTTTCCGCTTTTTGTTATGTTACTCATTGATTGTGTTTTTCATAGAAAACATTGAAACCTGGGTTTTTTACGTTTATAAAATCATAATTAAAAGTCACTCAGGGTAATTTTCTGTGCAAAATATTGATTTATAAAGAATATTTGTCAAACTATAGAACGGATTTCTTCACCCAAAGATACAAACTTGAATTGTACTATAATCAAAACAACTGGAAAAAATTAGACGTAAGCGAAATTTTGTAAAGAAAACAAACCTTGGTCGACCTATAAATATTCATTTTATTTCCCGAAAGATTAAAAAAAACTCTTCGAAACACTTTCATTGCAAAAATTTTATTAAAGAAAAATAAAAATATTTTAATTTTTACATACATTTCCTAAAATAAAAAAAAAATATCAACGAGATTTGTAGAAAATCTCCTAAAGAATAAAATGATTGTCCCGGAATTTGGAACCAAAAAATTATTATTAAAGTAAAAAGTTGTTCTAAATTGAGGCAGACTCGCGACGAGGAAAAATCGGGAAAATAAAGTCAATTTAAAAATTGAACGTAGTAAAAAACTGAAAATAATTACACAAGTGTAAACATTCGATTGAGTCTTTATAAACAATGTTCAATTTAAAAACCACTTCAAATTAATAGATTCTAAAATGAAATAAATTAAAGGAAAAAACTGAGCTATAGAACTTTGAAAGATTAAAAAAAATTTTTAAAAGATTTCTAGGAAGATTTAAAATGATTTTTTTATCTCGAAAAAGTCCATAACTCAAAAAGAATGTTTTAAAATATTCCAAAACATTTCAAAATATTTACAAAATTGGAAAAAAATCTGGAAGCTCTTGAAACGATTTTGTGTGCAGGATTTTACAAAAATGTTATAAAAAATTGGAATCCGTTTAAAAGATAATTAAAAGTTTAGATTAAAAAAAAATTTAAGTTTAAAAATTTTAAATTAAAAAGATTTAAAATAATTTAAAAGAAAATAAATACCTTTAATGATTTCAAAATTAAATGTTTACTTTTTAGTTTGAAAAATGCCTGGAATTTTATTATTCGGGAATTTTCAAGTTCAATAATATTGTAAACTGTCCAGAATTTTATTATTATGGAATTTTTAAATTCGGGATTTTCAGATTTCGACATTTTAAAATTTCAGGAAGTTTACAGTGTTGGGAATTTTATTATTCGGGATTTTTCAGTCCTAAAAATATTTCAAAACATTTTAAAAGATTGATAAAATTGTAAAAAAAAAACCTGGAAGATTTTGAGGCAATTTTTTCGAATTTTACAAAAATTTTACGATAAAAATGGGAATCATTAAAAATATATTTAAAAGTTCTGAAAAAAACTTCAAAAATAATTTGAATAATATTTATATTATTTATATTTTAAATTGTATAACATATAATTTACGTAAATATTTTAAGTAAGCTCTATTAATTATAATATTTTACAGCTTATTTTAAAATATATTTTATGGAACATGATATATTTTATGAATGCGCCAGTGAAACGCACTTCGTCTTATCATCACATTTTTATAAAAATGTTACAATATATAATAATTGAGAAATTGAAAAATACATACGAGAACTTGATTAGACGAATAGTATAAAAAATCCATACAAATTGCACACCACAAAAATAAAAATAAATACAAAATAATATCAAAGAACTATATACAGATATTGCACTAAAAGTTTTATCAGTTTGAATACAAATATAATATTATAGAGCAAAAAAATTATAACTTATAAATGAATATAAATTAGAAGAAATAATTTTAAAATTAGATGGAAATATATGAAACCGAAATAAAAAATATTCATGGCCTTTTATCTCTGGCATTTAATAAAGATAACCATGTTTTGCAAAGTTATAAATGTAACAAATTTTTTAATTGGGAATTTACTTTCAATTTAAATGGTTCATGTCCAAGCTAAGTTACCATAAGTGCGCATCGAGGGGCCTACTGAGATATGGGTGCTATCTACGGGTTGCGGTGGGTAGAGGGGAACTGACAATTTTCGTCGGACGCGCCATCTATATTTATCGCGGGTAACTAAGCCCGCACCGCATCTACGTTCATAATATCTTTGACATTGTGCACTTCGTTGGTGGTAAGTTTTTATACATAACTTCCCAGTGGGCACAAAACTTGGCGACGTCTTTAAGCCAGCTTTACTAAAACTTTATGACATTCTATGTCCATGTCGTTAAGGTGTCTACGATATCGTTAAGTCACCGTAAGGACATGGGCACAGGATGTCGCAAAGACGCCGCCAAATTTTGTGCCCACTGGGAACTTTTTCGATATAACATGCAGAGAAAAAATGACAACTCGAAATTAAACTTCCATCTTTAAGTTTTTGTTATTTATATTAGGAATATTATTTCAACTGTTTGCACGCATATATATTAGTATGCAAAGTAAAAGTTTGTGTCCTCAGTAAAAAAAATCTGACCGCCTCGTGCGTACATTCTCATCGCGCTCTATGCGCGCGTCTCGCTTCGCTCGCAAGTATGACCACGGCTAGGGCAAGCGTCTGTTGAATCTCGCGCTTCACTTTCGGACATAATTACACCTCGCGCTCGGATATTTATTCTTTACATTTGGAATACTTAAATGAAACTTGATCAAAAAGCTCTCTTTCAGAACGCAGTATTTATGTGTGTTTATATTCAGAATTTTCTACTTAATTTAGTATAGTTAAGGGGAAAATCACAATTTTATTGTGCTAAATAAAATGTTATATATATTTAAGGCTAGGGTCGTTTTTCAAACTCTGTCATTCCGATAATTTGGAAATTATTTATGACAAAAAAATCTCTTTGGTTGCCTACAAACTAGGTTCGTTCCGAGACATTAGTTACTATGTTTATTCGTAAGTTCAAATTTTTCGGGCAAAAATATTGTGTAGTTTATAAGTAACGTTAGGAAAAATTGTAACACACATAACCTCGAAATATACACACACGTTTTTAGCAAAATCAAAATTTTTTGGAATTAATCCACAAAAAATGTGTTTGGGGACGTCCGTTAGTATGTTCGCTATCATTCTTCAGATTTTGAATATTTATTAATCTAGGGAAGAATTCGGGGGAATCTAACATTCATAAAATCGGTACCAGAGATGAGGTGGGAGATAGCCGATCCCATGTATTCAATTTACCACGTGGACAATATTTTACCACTTTTGACCTCCCCCCTCCTGGACAGCC
>NC_046665.1:16671058-16672399 GCF_010883055.1 Belonocnema kinseyi | reverse complement strand
ATTTTTGCGTCATTATACCTAAAGATATATCGGCCTATTAGCTAAAAAAATATAGGCACTTCAGCCAGAAAACGCAGCTAGATAGGTTGTCAAGTTTAGCTATATTTTTCACCTAGAATATCTAGCTGAACCTGGTTAGGTATGACACCTATACTTGTTTATCAATAAAAACATAGACATTACAACTAAATTTTCTAGTTACTGCACCTATTTTTTGCCTCCAAGAAAATCAATATAGCTAACTATTTAGGAAGACGAAATCGAGTGATCCTTTCTAGCCGGGATAGAAAGAATTCTAGGTAATATACCTAAACAAATTTTTCATTGTAGTTAACTTTGTCACCACTAAGGAGCTGCCAGTCAAACCTATTGTTAGTTTTTAGCATCCAAACAATCATTCCCCGTGGGTTTGAAGAGTACTAAAATGACGTTTTCTCACTCGAATTTCCGACCAGTTTAACGATAAATTGTTACAAAATGCACCAACAGCTTTTAACCAGTCAACGAGTTTCGAACTATTGACATATGAAAACAAAAGAATCTGAAATTTTAGTGAGTACTCAAATGATGTCCATGGAATTGCCGCGAGCTCCCGGACATTTTGAAGACTAATAATACCCTACCGAAAGAAATCTCTGAGTTTTCTTTAGCGAAATAGCCTGGCCCATTTGAATCTATAAACTAAGTTGATTTGAAACAAAATAGTCTCGGAGATAGCTTGAGAGATTTAGGTCCTTTTCAAGATCCTTTTTGTGGTCCTTTTAAGAGTAGTGCGACGGTAATATAATGTTTATTTTGTATTCGTCACGTACCGGGCGGGCAGAGTTATTTACAGTAGTTGGTCGTGGCTAATCCGCTCTCCCTTTTTAAATTTCTCTTCAAATTATTAACACTTTTTTTAAATTGATGAATTTTCTCATTATGCTTATTTATAATTATAACTTATATACTGATATACAATTTTCTAGTTGAATTCAAAAATGTTGTCTTTTTTGGCGTATCTCATTCCATTTACGAGAAACGTTCTATTAATTCCAATTTTAAGCATTTAAAAAAAAAATTAGATATCTGAAGTAATTGAAACCCGTAGATTCCGAATTATTATGTTTTAGGCTCTTAAATATGAAATTTAAAAAAATCTACTTCTAAATTTTAATCCGAAGGCTTAACAAAGGACTCTTGAGTGTCGGCTACTCTATTGAGATAGCCTCTGTGCTTGTTATTTATGATCGTATTCTCATTTTAATTTCGGAAAGGATATTTTAAAGCCTTCAGACCATTTAAACGAGCTTCCTGGACCTTTAAAAATATCTACCTGAGTGCCTGCGGAGAATTTCTCTG
>NC_046665.1:16667880-16670958 GCF_010883055.1 Belonocnema kinseyi | reverse complement strand
CTTATCCAGCTTGGCCTTGGTCTCGGATATGGTTTTCTTGCGAAGATAGTAGTGTTTGATCAAAACTCGAAACTCAGATTTTTCCATATTAAAAAAAACTCGTAGGTTAGTCGCTTCTCAGTGCTGTAACTTGCAAATGTGTAAACATAAATGGCTGAAGTTTTGACAGGCGTCATTTGAAGGATCAAGCTCGACGAAAATGGTTCACATTAGTGAATACTAATGCCATCTTTTAGAATTTTCAGGTACTTATCAGACTGCCTAGTATATATTATTCATTTTTTAACTCACACAAGCCACACGACACGACCCTAACGAAAGAAATCTCTGCGTTTTCTTTAGCGAAATAGCTATACCATTTATTTCAGTTTAGCAGACTGTGAAACATGTCAAAAATTCTAGTGAAAAAACGTAATTTTAATACTCTTGAAACCTATTGGGGATGATTTTTTAGGTGCAAACAACTACCAAGAAGTTTCACTGGCAGGTCCTGAGTGGTGCTAAAGATGATTGGCAGGCTGTCAAACATGCCAAAAATTCAAGTCAAGGAACGTGATTTTAGTACTTTTAAAACCCATTGTTGCGAGCTGTGAATTTACGTAACAAGTGAGATTTTCGTGGTTTCCTTTTTTATGTACATATTCGTTTTATAAAAGTATCCTATAGATGAAAATTTTAGTTAATGAAAAGGACCATTTGGTTGCTGATTAAAATGTCATTCAACTTTGGCACTACTCAGGAGCTGCCAGTCAAATTCTTTATTAGTTGCTTGCACCAAAAAAATCATCCTCAATGGGTTTGAAGAGTACTAAAATGACGTTTTTTCACTCCAATTTTTGACATGATTGAAAGTTTCTCAGTTAACTTTGGCACCACTCAGGAGCTGCCAGTCAAACTTATTGTTAGTTTTTAGCATCCAAACAATCATTCCCCGTGGGTTTGAAGAGTACTAAAATGACGTTTTTTCACTCGAATCTTTGACATGTTTGACAGTCTGTCAGTTAACTTTGGCACCACTCAGCAGCTGTCAGTCAAACTTATTGTTAGTTTTTTGCATCCAAACAATCATTCGCCGTGGGTTTAAAGAGTACTAAAATGACGTTTTTTCAATCAATTCTTTGACATGTTTGACAGTCTGCAAGTTAACTTCGGCACCACTCAGGAGCTGCCAGTCAAACTTATTGTTAGTTTTTAGCATCTAAACAATCATTCCCCGTGGGTTTCAAGAGTACTAAAATAGCGTTCTTTCACTCGAATTTTTGATGAGTTTAACGATAAATTGTTGCAAAATACATCAACAACTGTTAGTCAACGAATTTCGAACTGTTGACTATCAAAAGTCGTGAAAAAATGGAAATAAAAATTATACTGTGCGCTGGCACGATATAAAAGTTGGAGTATACCTTGTCTCATTTCAGTATATTTTCCACAGATTTAGGGAAATGTGTGTCCATGTGGATTCTAGCTCGACCCCCCCGGCCCCCCTCGTGGACAAGCGTGGAATTTTTCCATACCCCCTCTCCCCCTTCCTAAAGTGTCCACGTGGTATATGGATGGCCCAATAGGAAAAATTAGAATTAATTTAAAACATAGTTTTGAAACTTTACAAATAATTATAATATTGAGAAGATTTTTAAAAGCCAAAAGTAAATTTAGATTTTTGAAGGTTTTGAAATAAATCCTTGGATTCTTTTTCAGAATTTCGAAAGGTTTGAAGAAATAAAAAATTTTTGACCAAAGATTTCGGGGAAAATTTTGATTTTTTTTATTCAAGAAAAATAATTTTTAAAGAAAATTTATAAATATTTTGAAATTTTTTAGAACATTTGAAAAATGCGTTGACTCAATAATCCGGTAAAAAAAGTATCAACACTCAGAAATTTGTGGGTGACGGTTGCTGACAGTAGGACCATGCGGTTGTTGTTTAATCTTTTTTTTTCATGTACAATATTTCCTACATTCATATGATTTGATAGAACATTGAATATATTACAGACAAATTAAAATTCTTAAATTAGAAAAGTTTGAAATAATAAAGTTCGTAATAGTTTCTAAGGTCATTGAATTTAAAACTTCACGAATATAAACATTTAAAAAATTGTGTAAACACCAAACACACTAACTGGCACTCCATTGCCAGTACTTACAGAAATATTGGAGACGGCTGGATTAAAAAAAGTTTGAAAAATAAGTTGAAGCAAATAATAGAAAATCTAATAATAATTTAATATTTCAATATTAGAAACTGGAAATAAATTTAAATTATAATTTATATATGGGAAAATGTATTTGTAGAGAATATTAAAAATAATTGCAAAAATTGCAAAACATGAATCTGAAATATTTTAACGACACTTTTTAAAACTTTTGAAAATTAAAAAATATATATATTCGGAAAAAATAATTCTTGGAAAATATTTTAAAAGATAAAAAAAATTTAAATGAGAAATATGAAATATTTTAATGTAACTTCTTCAAATTTTTCAAAATTAAAACAAGAAATTATGAAAAGCCTTACTCATTTTGAAAGATAATCTGCAGGTTGCAATGTTTGAACAAGATTTGCAAATAATGTCAAATTAAACGGAAAACAAATTTAATACGTGAAAAACCTAATTCTTAGGGAATATTTCAAAAGATTAATACATTTTTCAATAATAATTCTGAAATATTGTAACGAAACATCTTCAAAAATTTTTTAATGAAAAAAATATATATAGGAAACATTCAACTCATTTTAAAATATAATCAGAAGGTTTAACAGTTTTTAAAATAATTTATAATAATTTAAGAATTGAATGGTTTGGAAATTTTTAAATAATTTCTTATTTGGAACAAATAATTCTTGGAGAATATTTTAGAAGATTAAAAAATTGTATCATAAAAATTATGCTCATTTTAAAACATAATTATTTGGTTTAAAAGTTTAAAAAATCATTGAAAATAATTTAAAAATGGAAGGCTTTCAAAATATTAAAATGATTTTATATTTTTAGAACATAATTCTTAGTAAATGTTTCTAAAGATTTAAAAAAATTTTAAAGGTAAATCCGAAATATTTTAAGGAAACTTCTTCGA
>NC_046665.1:16664746-16667780 GCF_010883055.1 Belonocnema kinseyi | reverse complement strand
GACATATTTTAAAATATATTCAGATGATTTAAAAGTTAGAAGAAAGAGATTTACAATAATGACAAAATTAAGCAGGTTTCAAAATTTTAAAGGATTCTGTATTTGAAAAAGGTTTCAAATATTTCAAGGCACTAATTTTAAAAATTAATCAGAAGGTTTAAAAGGTTTGAAATGATTTAAGAATTATTTAAAAATTGAGTCGCCTAAACATTTAAAATAACTTATATTTTCAAAGATTATTTCAAAAGATCATGAAAAGTTTAAAAGGAAAATCTTAAGTATTTTAAGGATACGTCTTTATAATTAACAAAAATTTTTTTTTTTAATTTTGGGATTCATTAAAAATTTTAATCAGATGGTTCAAAAGTTTAAAAAAATTAACAATAATTTAAAATTCGAATCGATTAATAATTATAAATAATTCAAATCTGAAATACTTTAAGGGCAATTTTTAAAACTTTTCAAAATGAAAAAATTAAATTAAAAAATGTTACGCATTTTAGAAGATAATCAGAGTGTCTACAAGTTTTAAAATAATTTCAGAGTAATTTCAAAATTGAATGGATTGGAAATTTACAATAATATATACTTGGAAAAATTAATTATTAGAGAATATTTTAAAAGATTAAACAATTTTTAATTGACGAATCTGAAATATTTTAAGGAAGCTTCTTTAAAGTTTTCAAAAGTTAAGAAAAGAGTATAGGAAAAATTCGACTCATTTAAAAATATAATCAACAGGTTTAAAAGTTTTAAAAATTATTAAAAATAATAAAAAAATTAAAAGGTTTCAAATTTGTAAATAATTTTGTATTTGGAGAAATTAATTCTTACAGAATATTATCAAAGATTACAAATATGTTCTTTTTAAATCTGAAATATTTTGAGGACGTTTAATGCGTACACTGTAACTACATTTTTTTCAAATATCATAAATATTATAACTTAAATCGAAAACTGTGGTTTAAAGTTCTTAGGACTTACAGCCATAAATTTTAACTTAAATTTTTTCTATTTGTTTTTAAATAAGGTTCTCAAAGGACCTATGGCTTTGACGATTATCATCTCATTACGGAACTCGCGCTTCGCGCTCGATACTTTGTGTCCATTTGAAAAACTTTATGAAGATAATTGGTAAATCTTGTTCAAATCTACTAAAAACAACGTTTTAAACTTACGGATCTATTAAAAACAAGAATGGCATATTTTTGAAGAAGATCGAACTTTTTCAACTACTTATGTCTAATTAAGAAACTTCATAAGAATAGTTTCGAAATATATATATTTTATATCTAGAATGCGCGCAGAAAAAAGAAATGTAATATTTACTTATCAAGAATAAGCGTTGGATTCAGAAAATATTTCAGTGTTATTATTCACAAATAGAACGAAAAGTACGCGTTCTATCAGAATTGATTCTTAACGAATTTGTATATCTTTTTTGGGATTACAATTTTGATGAATTCATCTTTTTTCGAATCCCCTATAGTTTTACCACAAAATGGAATTTTGTATTTTTGATTATTTTTGGTAATATAAAAATCCGAATTTTCGATTTTTTGAGAAAATCAAAAAATTTGTTATGATAATCTTGAACTTCTTTCAAAAAGCAATGTATTTCTTGTCTCGCCTTTTTTTTATATCGAGCATGGTTTGGCTTAAAATTTTTATTTTCGATAAATGCATAAAATTTTGAAAAATCTATAACTAGGAGAATTTTCTTTTTATCGGAGAAAGTCATCAAAATAAATTTTTCGGTCATTCTGAGTACTTCGAATAGCCGCACATAAACATTTTAAATATAAAAAAGGGGTCTAAAAAATTTCCAAAATGCGCTTACTTTTTGAATTTTGTATCCAAAGTGGCTGGTTAACTAACTCGTCTTGTTTTTAGGATCTAAAAAAAGAGTGCCAAAGATTGATATGATTAGTTCATTTTTACGTTCTGTATGTCTGAATGTATGGTTGCCTGAATATTGTAGCCACGCTAACTTTTGAAGGATTTGTCCAATCGAGTCCGCATTTGATACACTTCTGAAGGTACCCAAAATGAAGGCTAAGTTTGTTAATCAGATATTATATATAACGTTACTGTTAAGCGCGAAGCGCGATTATCGCAATGAGAATGTAATCGTCAAGGCGGTAGGTACTTCGAGAACCTTCTTTAATGACTAATTAAAAAAAAGTGTTCAGGTTCACTCAAGAAAAGGGAAAATGATTAAACAACCACAGCAGGGCCCATTTAGGACCAGACTGTTTGGACCAGGCCATTGTGGTCTGTGCCCTAGGCGCGCTCAAACTAGCGAGCGAAGCGAGGCGCGCACCTTGAGAATGTGCCCGCGACGCGGGCGGATTTTTAGTTTATAATTTTATCAGCTGTTCTACCTCTGCAAACATCAAGATAATTAGGTTATGTTCAGCGGAATCTATTGAGAACAGACTTACCACCAACTTATTTAAAATATTATTATTCAAATTTCGAAATATATAGACAAATCATTGATATTTTATTTTCTAAACGAACATCATTAAGGCTATGTGAGCATAACCTCAAAAATTTGGTTTACATGTTTTTCAAAACCATCTAACGTTCAGAAGAAACGCGATATAAAGTTAAAAATTTGGGAAATTAATGTTGAAGCACTAAGAAACGTTTTTCTGCTCATAAATTTTTATACTGATGAGAAAATAAAAAAATAAAAACTTACATAACAACTTTTTTTATTATTGTTTAAATTTAGGACTACACAAACGTTTCTTAGTGCTTCACATTTACTTTCACAAATTTTCAACTCGATTTCGCAGTTTCGTGTGAAGGAAAGTAGGTTTTGAAAAACATGTAAAAAGAATTTGTGAGGTTATGCTCACTTGGCCTTAAAGTACACAATGATTATTTTTATTTGATTATTTCATATTCCCATAATAGGCCAGCGGAAAACCCCCAGAAAGTCGCTTAGAAACACGAAAGAGTGACCAGATCATTCCTAGTCGCTAATAATAACCTACCTTTATGTTTTCGAGGATGCTGAATCCGA
>NC_046665.1:16655216-16664646 GCF_010883055.1 Belonocnema kinseyi | reverse complement strand
CACCGAGACTCTTCCAGAGTGCGAGGCGGGAATCGAACCCGCAAGCCGAAGGAGTGGGTCCAAAGCCTACGCTTTAGCCCCCACGACCATCGTCCCACTTATGTAACTACTCTAGGATTGATTAAAAATTAATCATTTTTATCTGGAAATTGAACTATTCAATTTTTGTTTGAAACTTTATCCAATACATTGTATTAGTTAAAACACCAATTATTTGATAGAAAATTAATTTAATTTGTTAAAAAGTAAACTTTTGGGTTGAAAATCACAACAATTTTTGTTATTCTTTTCAAATACTGTACAATTCTCAAAAAGCTTTTTTTTTTTAAATCTGCAAAAGTCTAAATCGTGTTTCAAATTATTTGAAATAATTTCAAGTTTTAAATTAATTCTGAATCATTTTTTAAATTAAAACTGTAGCGTTTAAACTTAAAATCTAGCTCATTACAAATTTAACAATTCAAGGCTTTCTATTTCGAACCATTCTGTTCAAATTTGTATAGTCTTTAACAGTTGTTCGTAATGGATTGTTTTAAATGAACGGTCAAATATTGCTGATAATTAACGAAATTTCCTTTCTTTAATTAAAAAATTTCAGTTTGTTCGGGTTAAAAATAAAAATTTTTTATACTGAAATAATATTGTAAGTCATAATCGAAAACAAATAAATTAATTTTTTAACAAATAATTGGTGTTTTAACTAATGCAATTTACAGGATAAAGTTTAACCAAAAATGGAATAGTTCAATTTCCAGATAAAAGCTGTGATAAAAAAGTGAATTGAACAAGGAAAAGAAACGAATTTTCAGTAAAATTTTTAAATTTTCAAGGGAACAGGTGAATTTTTGACCAAGAAGATTAATGTTCTATAAAAAAAAACGATTTTCAAACTTAACCAATATATACGATTAATTTTTAATCAACCAATCAGATGAATGTTCGACCATGAAAATTAATGATCTACAAAAAAAGACAAATTTTAAACAAAATACATGAATTTTCAACGAAATTATTTAATTTTAATGTCAAAAAGAAGAATTAACTACAAAAAGTTGAATTTCTTAAACGAAAAATATGAGTTTTCAATCAAAGAGTTAAACTTTCAACCAAATAGTTAAATTTTCAACCATAATTATAAAACCTTGTTAAGAAAAACGTATTTTTTTTACAAAGTAGTTCAACTGTTAGTGAAATAATCGACTTTTAAACCCAAGAAAATTTACAGTTCATACTTTAACCAAAAAATTGCATTTTTGACCAAAAATGATACATTTTCAACCAAAAATATTAAATTTCTACTAAAAAAGGTTAATTGAATTTTAAGAAATTTTTAAATTTTAAAGTCAAAAAGAGTATTATCTACAAAAAAGCTGAATTTTTAACCTAATTTAAAGGCAAATAGTGTAATTTTCAACTATAATTATGAATCCTTAATAAGAAAAAATTAATTTTTTTACTAAGTAGTTCAACTTTAAGTGAATAATCGAATTTTCCACCCAAAAATTATGATTTTAATTTTTAACAATATAGTTGCATTTACAACAAAACGACTTTGCAACCAAAAAATATTTACAGTTGATAATTCAACCGAAAAATGTAATTTTTAATCAAAAAGTATAAATTTTCCATAAAGCAATTTAATTTTTACAAAGCCCAGTATCGAAATCTGGAAATATTAAAATCCCGATCTCTTCATTTTATTTCAAAGCAGATAGAGATATAAATAGAACCGCCGAAGTGTTCCGACCGGCAATCGTACACCTTCGAGTTTTCAAATTCAGAAGAGGAGAAATGGGTTGCGCGCGCAACCCAGGCATTTATATCGTCTCCTACCATATTCACACGGACACAGACGTGTCATAGTATTAGACCACGTCTCGTTTCAGATCTGGGATCACTGGTTAGGATGTGTTGTACGTCAGAGAATGAAAATGAAAATGCGGTAAGGAAGGAAGAACAAAAAAAAATGTATTTGTAAAGATTAGAAGGAGGGTGAGCATTGTTCTACTAAATGATCGAAATGATAGAGGGAATGTGAAGGAAGGAAAGGAGGTTAGAGACATTAAGTTGTGTTTGGTAATTTTAAATGTCAGAGATAAGGGAAAGCCTGCGTATACAACAAAGGTGAAAAGGAAAAGTACAAGGTAGGGCTGAGGTAGGGCTTCCGTTTCCGCTTAGAGTAAAGAAAGATGAGAGGTGTTCATACAGAAGTAGTTTAAATTAGGTTTAACAGTTTGTGAGAAATTGTGTAATGGATTTTGAATACTCACAAACTCGTAAAAGGGAGAGAGTATTTCATAATTAATTAATATTTAACAATTGGTCATTATTAAACATTAAATTAAAAAATAATTAAAATTAACAATGATAATTAAAATAAAATGAATTAAAATAAAAAAATTTCATGGTTAATTCATAATTAGATCTTTGTTTATTAATAAAAATTATTAAATTATTAATAATTTAATGATATGAGGCACCTAGAGCAAGAGTAGAATAATTAACAATGTCCAGAAAAAGTACGATCATAAAGCAGTTGGAGCAAGAAAAAGTAAAGTTTCGTGTCGCTGTAAATATGAACAGATTGCAGTTGGAGGAAAAGCCGTTCTTTTCCTCCAACTTTATTGCGTTCGTCTCTGCCGCTGAGCAAAACTTGTCTTTTTCTTGCTCCAACTATTTCAATTTCAGAAATTTCACAGCATTTTTTAAAAGTTGGAAAAACGAAAAAACGAAAAAAAAATCCGATCGCAAAATTAAAAAAAAAAATTTTCTAACCATTTTTTCCCCTCCGATAACGTTACAGGCTTTAATAAAAACAACTAGAGGTGTGACTGTACAAATTTCCATTGAAAAGGTTTAATAACAAAAACTTTCTGAAATTTTTTTTTTTTTTAAACATGTTATCGTAAAAAATTTTGATAGTCGATTTTTGAAAAAAAAAGTTTTCGATAGCATTTTTTTTTGAAAATCACAAAAACCATACGGGCTTCTTTAAAAAGTACTACGTTATACTATATGTAAATTTTGTTTCAATTCATGATGTTCATTCTAAACATCCTTTAACCAGGGTGTCTACTCATATCCTTGAAAACAATTCCCTGTCAATTCCAGATTTTTTGCAGATACATTCAAACCTCGTTTATTGCACCAACTTTGAAACGTAATCATCTCGTCTACGGCAACTCGAGAATGAACCCCACCACTTCACGTATCCAGAAGGTGGTATCACAATATATTCCCGCTCATGCGCTGTCATTGGCTATACAGAGCATGTGACCATCAGTGGTGGGAGTTGGGGACGTTGCGATAGACGAGTTTCTTGGATTGCAATAAAGGAGGCTTAGAATAAACGAGTGTTGCAATAAACGAGGTTTGACTGTATCTGAAGTTTTTTCCAGGCATAATTTCTCATAGTGCGTAGCCATTAAAATATTTTGAATTTTTTTAAACAATCGACTCGGAATATCTATACAGTTTCACGAGTTTATTGCAAATAATGTACAATGCATAGAACAAATTATATCACAAAATATTCTTAAATATATTAACAGCATCGATGGATTAAATAATTAAATAATATTATATACATAATTATTCAGGTTTTTCATTTGTCGCGAAAGCGTATGCACTCCGTTTAGTGCATATTTAGGTAAAATATTAATCTAGATACTATATTAAATTCAAATTCCTAACTTTTCATTTGAAAATAATTAATTTTCCATTTTAACCAAATAGTTGAATTTTCAACTAATAATGATCCATTTTTAACATACTAGTTAAATTTTGAACTGAAAGGGTTCAGGTTTCAACGAACAATGAAAGAGTTAAATTTTCAAATTAAACATTAATTTTCCACAAAAAAAAAACACATTTTCAACTAAACTGATAAATTTTCAACTAAATTGACGATTTTTTAACTAATATAATGAATCATAAAGTAAAAAGATTAATTTTCTACCAAAAAAAGAAGATTAATCAACAAATTACATAAATAAGCAACAAAATACATAGTTGAATTTTTAACTAAAAATTATCAATTTTTAACAAAATAGTTAAATTTCAAACTAAAAAAGATCAGCTATCAACACGAAATGAAATCGTTGTATTTTGTACTAAAAATATGAACTTTCAACCAAAATTATGTTATTATTAGTTAAATTTTTAACTAAAAAGATCAATTTTCCATCTAACATGGAAAGGCTAAACTTGTAGTTAAAATAATTTTTAAATACATTAATGAATATTTAGCCACAATAATAAATTTTCTACTATAAAGGTTAATTTTTTACTAAAAATAGACGATTTCTCAACAAAATACATAAATTCTCAACCAACTAGTTAAATGTTCAACTAAAAATGATCAATTTTGAACCAAATAGTTCAATTTTGAAATAAAGAAGATAAGTTTTCAACCAAAAATGAAATAGTTCAATTTTCAGTTAAACAAAATATTAATTTTCCGCAAAAAAAAATAAACAAATATTCAAACAAAGTTAGTGATTTTAAACTGAAATGACGGATATGCAACCAATATATATGTGAATTTTTAACCAAGAATATGAATTTTGAAGTAAAATCATTTATCTTTAATTGGTATAGTTACTAATTCTTCAAGCAAAAAGAATAATTTTCAACTAAGAAGATTAATTACCATCCAAAAGACAAATTTTCAACGAAATACATTAATTTTCAAATAAAAAAGGTAACTTGTCATACAAAAATTGAATACTTACATTCGCAGTCAAAAGAATTAATTAATTGTCTACCAAAGAGATGAATTTCAATGCGAATATTTACATTTTCAGTTACAACATAATACTTTTTTTTCAAAACAAAAAACTAATCAAAAGTGATGGATTTTAAACTAAACTTGTAAATATTTAACTGAAATAGTTTGATTTTTCAAATAAAAAAAAAATTTCAATAATATAGTTAAATTTTCAACAAAAAATTCGTTTTCATAAAAAAAAGTTTTCAATCAATTAGCTGATATTTCTACCAAAAAATGGTCATACAGTAATTCTTAATAGAAAATAAGAATTTTTAAACAAAACAAATTGTTATCCAAATCATTTAATTTCTAACAAGAAAAGATCAATTTTCAACTAAAAAATGTACGTTTAAATTTTAGGTAAAAGGAATTAATTTTTAACCGTAAAGATTCATTTTCTAAAAAATGAGCAAATTTTTCAGAACGTACATACATTTTTAAACAACTAGTTTAACTTCTGAATAAATAGAAAAATTAATAAAAATGCAAAAAAATTATGATTTCATTTGAGTAAACTGAGATAATTTGGAAAATCTGCGACTATTGATAAATTATAAATAACTTTTCTAAAT
Source organism: Belonocnema kinseyi (assembly GCF_010883055.1). Taxonomy (NCBI): domain Eukaryota; kingdom Metazoa; phylum Arthropoda; class Insecta; order Hymenoptera; family Cynipidae; genus Belonocnema; species Belonocnema kinseyi. The sequence goes on along the minus strand of NC_046665.1, from coordinate 16,659,303 downwards.
TGACCCACATTATTAAAATAAAGAAAGCTTGAATTTTACTGCGTGGGAATTGTTGATGCTGAGTTTTTCTGATATTGTGGTGAAATTTGAGGTCAGTGGATTGTGGAAGTGTGTAGAAGGGTGTGGGTGTGAAGGATTAATTTAGGAATTGTGAGATTGAAAAGAGGATGTAGATATTTTGGAGGATTGAGACAGATTTATGTGGAAGTTGAGGTTAGGATGTTTGGAGATTTGTGACAGGGTGGGAGGACTGTGTTGATCGGGTTGGTAGTAGCAGAGTTGGGTAGCGACAAAGAAAGGCGAGACAGGTACCAGACCGCGACGGTAGATAGAGGCAGGGAACCATAGAAGGCGGGAGAGTTTGAATTGGATTGATGGTTCGCTGAGCGAGTATCACCGCGGAAGAAACAGATTTAGAGCAGGAAGTGTTCAGTACGCCGAAAGAGGAGATCAAGGAAAGGAAGGCAAGGGGGCAGTATAAGAAAACTATAGCAAATGAGAGATTAAGAGCAAAAAGCGTAGGATCAATTGAGGCTTTTATCAAAAGGAAGAGAGGGGAGAGGGAAAACAGTGAAGAAAAGGAAGATATCGGTGCCAGCGTGAAATATCAAAAAATGTTTAGATCGCTGCCGAAAAAGCAGAGTTTGGTAGGGAAGAGTGATACTGAGTTGTGTTATCAAAAGAAAGAGGAAGAGAATAAAAGGTTTGAGGAAGAGGCGGAGACGGCTAGAACGGAAGAAGAGGTATGGAAGGTAGTAAATAGAGAAAGAAAAAGAGTAAACCAAGATATTGAAATAGTAGAATGGAAGAAATATTTTTTGGATTTGCTAGGAGAAGTAAAGTGAAAAGTTATAAAGGGAGAAAAATATAATAGAGAAAGAGATGAGGAAGAGGGCATATCAAGGGAAGAAGTAGTTAAGGCTTTAAGAATAATGAAGGAAGGAAAGGCATCTGGTATAGATGAGATTACAAATGAAGTGTGGAAATATGGCGGGGAGGAACTAGAGGAATGAGCATGGATAATGTGTAATAGAGCATGGAGAGGAGAGAGGTGGCCAGAGTTATGGAAAGATGGAGTAGTTATACCAATAGTAAAGAAAGGCAACGGTTAAAGATTATAGGGGGTGATGCTGATGCCAACACTGTATAAAGTATATGTAACCCGTTAAGTTACTGAAATCAATTGAAAATTCCTTGGAATACTTTTAAATGCCTTTAAATATTGTAAATCCCTTAAATTCGTTTGAAATCCTTCTTAATTTGTTAAAGATCTTTAAAAAAAACTCGGAATTTTTAAAATAATTTTTAAAAATATAAAATTCGAATTTTTTTAAATTAGTTACAAACCCTTAAAATATTAATCTATAAATTCTATAAATATCTTCCGAAATTTTAATAAATTCTTCCAAACCACACAAAAATTTATTTATATCTCTTAAAAACATGAAAGTCTCTAAAAATTCCTTGACATTTTTTAATCTTTCGAAAATGCTTTAGAATCTTGTAAAATTCCCTAAGATATTGCTAATTTTTAGAAATTCCTTATAATATTTTAAATGTATTAAAACTTACTTTAATTTTAAAATTTTTTAATTATTTAGGATATCTCTTAAATTTTTAAAATCTCTTCAAATCCTTTTATATCTCTTGCAATTTGTTAAAGGTCTTGAAAAAAACTTCAACTTTTTTAAATATCCTCAAATCTTTTAAATCTTGTTAAATCACTTAAATGATTGAAATCAATTAGAAACTCCATAGAATTCATTAAATTAACCCAAAATCCTTTGAATATATGGAAATATCATACAATAGTTGACATTGACTTTTTCTTTAAAAAGTGACTAACAATATTCCCTGAATTCCAGGTATTCCCCGACTAATCAAACAATTAATGGACTTTTCAAAAATTGCATTTTATCCTCATAAATAAAAGCAATTAAAAGTATAATCAGCTTTTGCAATGGCTTTTTTGTGACACTATGCTGATCTTCAACTGCACCATTAAAGTAGAAAAAAACTTTTCATAATGAGATTTAGTCCAATTAATCACAACATTTACGTATAGTATTTAATGTAGTACTTTTTATTGCAGCCTATATAGTTTTTGTGATTTTCAAAACAATTTTATCGAAAATTTTTTAAAATTTACTATCGAAATTTTCACGATAACGTATTTTTTTCCTAAATTTTGGTATTGACAATTTTTCTCAAAATTTTGCTATAGAAATTTGTACAAAAACAAATTTAGTTCTTTTTATTGAAGCATATAACGCTGTGGGGGAAAAGAAAGTTCCTATAGAAGTTTCTACAGTTACAAATGTAGTGGGTTTTATTGAAGCCTGTAATGTTTTTGGGCGGAAAAATGTTGTATTTTTTTTCTTCAAAATTTTGCAATCGGAATTTTCACAGAAATAAATTTAGTTGTTTTTACTGAAGCCTATAACGCAGTGGAAAAAAATTTCTTATTTAAATTTTTTTACTAATGTTATTTTTATTGAAACCTGTAACGTGGTGGAGGAAAAAACATTTTTTTCCAAATTTCGCTATCGAAATTTTTACAATAACAAGTTTAGTTGTTTTTATTGAAGCCTATAATGCTGTGTGAGGAAAAAAACATTTTTCTCGATTTTTTAAAAAACTTTTCTATTTAATTGTTTACAATAACAAATTTATTGTTTTCATTGAAGCCTATAACGTTCTGAGAAAATCCAATTTTTCTTGAAAATTTGGTTTTCAAAATTTTCTGGTAAACTTTTTTACAGTAACAAAAAAATTCTTCTACCTAAGAATAATATGATAAGGAATCTTAAAACCTCGCTAAAACACGAATTTTTTTGTATTATTATTAAACATTCATGAAAAAAATTTACAGGCTGACGTAACAATGTCGTAGACATATTCTTAATTTTAAAAAAATCCTGTGAAGTTTCGGAAATTGTATCACTAATAAACTTATCAAACGGATACATAAACTTGCCACAACTCACCGCTTCTGTACAGGTATTTCAACACTGTAAAATAAACTTGTCTTTTTCTTGCTCCAACTGCTTTTCTATCTTACTTTTCCTAGATAATGATAACACAGGCCCACAAAAAAAATTTGTCTGCAAGAGACGAGTCACTAGGCTACCCTTATGGATTTTAAGCAGCTGAATCCGAATATGGCCTCAGAATATGTCCTACATGTCTCAGTTTTTCCCTAGATGCAAAAAGTGGAGAAAATCCTAGGGAACTTCTAGTCACATAGGCCATACAAAAAATGTGTCTGTACGAGACAAGTGACTACCATATAGGCTACCCTTATGGATTTTGAGCCGCTGAATCCCAATGTGGCCTCAGAATTTCTTCTACACGTCTCAGTTCTTCCCTAGATTTCGAAAATAGGGGAAAATTTAGGGATCCCTGGCGGATCGAAGGAACAGGAAGGAACCTCTACAACGTCCAATTAAAGACCCCACTGAGTCCCCCTTCGGTTCCTTCTTAAAAAACTCAACAAAAAAAAACAGCAAGACCAACCTTTAAATTGTTGAAATTCGGATTCTACGTTTAAATTTGCATTACAAACTCACGGATTAATCGCAATACTTTTTCTTGCAGCGTTAAAAACGTTAAAAGATAAAATACCTGTCATTTGCATTGGCTGAAGGCGGCTTCAAGTGCATCTTCTTTTAGTTGCAGTTAATAAGCGTTCCGTCGGTAACCTTGAGAATTTTGTCTGGATGCTAGCGCCACGCAGTGGAAACCGCAGAGTGGAGAGAGTGTGTACCGTGAGGAGCGGTGGTTGCTTACTGGCGCCGGAGCGTATGTGGGGCGCTGGCTCGTGGTCCTCGTTGCTCGGCCAGTCAAGTGTCGAGCCCTTTCATTCCTTGGGGTACGTTTTGTTGGCTCGTGGGAGGCAGCAAATGTACCTTCTTGGCCCCTCCTTTCATAAACAGTTGCCAGGCCGTTAGACCATCCATGGAAAGGACGAACGTTAGTTTTATCGCTACAGTGTGTCCCATATTTATAGGGCCACCCCATTTTTTAAGGATAATTTTTTTTCTATTGAAACAAAATGCACCAAATATTTTGAGTGGATAAATGAGTC
>NC_046665.1:16649474-16655116 GCF_010883055.1 Belonocnema kinseyi | reverse complement strand
ATTCAGCATCCTCGAAAACATAAAGGTAGGCTATTAGTAGCGACTAGGAATGATCTGGTCACTCCTATGTCATTTTTGGGGTGGTTGCCGCTCGCCTATAATGCGTTCAAAAAGGGGTAGGGTGTGACCTGCAATTATTTCTGTGATCAATCACAGGGATTCCTTCCCGCCCCACGAGGCTTTGTAAAAGGGGCAGAAGTGTGATCTTACATTATTTCTGTGACCAGTCACAGAGGTGCCTTTCCGCCCCCGCACGAGGCGTTGGAAAAAGGGTAGAGGATTTGACCTTCAAATATTTATGTGATCAGACACAAGTCCGCCTTCCCCCTTATGAGATACTGTAAAGGTTTATGGGTGTGGCTTAAATTATTTCTAGTAGCAAGTCCTATATATAGAAATTCTAAACACTTTAAAGTTAGATTTTTAAATTAAGAAATTTCTTAATTCTTGTAAAGCCTTCTGACTTCGCCTGAAGTCTTTTAAATTCACCTTAAATTCTTTTGAATTTCCTGAAAGTATTTTGCATTTTTGCTGTATTTAGTTAGTATTTAGTTTGTATTTAGATCGAAAATGGGTAGGATGTAACCTTAAATTATTTCTGTGATCAGTCACAGGGGTGCCTGTCCGCCCTCACAAGGCGTTGTAAAAGGGACAGGGGTGTGACCTTACATGATTCCTGTGACCAGTCACAGGGCTGCTTTCCCGCCCCCCACGAGGCGTTGGAAAAGGGGCAGGGGTGTGATATTACATTATTTCTGTGACCAGTCACAGGGGTGCAAAAACAGGGGTTGTTTCAAATTCTTTTGAAGTCTTTTATATTCTATTGAAGCATTTTCAATTCTTTTAATTCTTGAACAGTCTTTTAAATTATTTTGAGGTGTTTGAAGTATTTAGAATTCTTTTAAAGATCTTGATGGTTTTTATATTATTTTGAAGTCTTTTGGTTCTTTGAGTCTTTAAAATTCTTTTAAAGTCATTTGAATTTTCTTAAAGCCTTTTGAATTCCCTTGAAATGTTTGGAATTTCCTTGAATTCTTTTGAAGTCTTTTGAATCACCTGTAAGTTTTAATTGTTTTAAGTTGTAACTGTTTTAAATTCACGTTTAACCCTTAGTGACCACATTTCTTTTTAAAACTTCTCAAGAAGTAACTTCAAAAGATAATTTAGATCGTCTTGCCAAAAATTACATTTAAATATACTTTAAAAAATGTTGAAGTCCAAAAAGTAGAAAAAAAACTATTTTCATTAAAAAATTCATAATTTTTTTAATTGTCTATATTAAGTATATTTAGCAAGTATATTGTGAGGAATGCATGACAGCAAAAAGAGGAAAAATCATTACAAGGCAATCATTACTCAGGAAGAGGCTGTGCTCTTGGCAAACAGCACGGCGTGAAACCGTATCTCGTCAATCCATCAAAAATTATCGTTTTAAAACGCTAAGTCTTTAAAAAAATGTTGACATTGACAAATATACTTTCTAGACTTTATTATTTAATGTGGAGTCAATACACGCTAACATAAAAATTGACTTCAAAAATCAATTTCGAACGTACTGACCACACTTGGGACCAAAGGACCCAAAACAATTTTTAAAAAGCTGCTAAAAATAAATTAATAGTCTCAGAGTCATGCTAAACGTCCTAAAGCGTAGCTAAACTCTTTAACTATCGACGAATGTTAAAATAGACCTGCTCCCTTTAAATTAAACTACTTAAAATTTCATTACGACAGACCTCTGGTTTCTGAAGACCCATATGTGGTCACTAAGGGTTAATTTCTTTTGAGTTACCTCAAAGTCCTTAGAACTCTTTCGAAATGTTTTACAGTTTCGCTTATCTGGAAGGCTTTTGAATTTCTTTGAAGTATTTTTAATTCCCCTTGAATTCCTATGAATTGATTTTAATTCCCTTGAAGAGTTTTTCATTCTTTGAAATATTTTTAATTCTTTGAATTTTATAAATTCTATTAAATTATTTTTAATTCTTTGTAAGTGTTTAGAATCTTATGCAGTGTTTTCCAAGTCTTTAAAGACATTTAAATTGTTTTGAAATCTCCTGAAGGCTTTTGAATTTTCTTGAAGTCTTTTGAATTCTTTGAAGTATTTTGAATGTACCTTGAATTTCTTTTCAATTCTGTATAAGTGTTTTTGAATTCTTTCAAGTCTTTGTAAGTGTTTTGAATGTTCTTCCATTTTTTTTAAATTATCCGTGAATATTTTTGTGTTCCCCTGAAGGATTTTGATTTATTTTGAAGTCTTTAACAATTTGTAATTATTCTTAAGTCTTTTAAATTCGTCTACAATTGTTTTGAGTTCTTTTAAAGGCTTTCCTATTCCCTGAAGTGTTTTTAATTCTTTGAAATATTTTCAATTCGTTTGAAATCTTTCTGATCTTTTTAATTCAATTGCAGTATTTTTAATTCTTTTTAAGTGTTTAAAATTCAATTTCTATTTTTTATTCTTCTGAAGTATTTTGAAATCTTAGAGTTCTTGAAGTCTGATGTACATACACATTTTTAGTGTTCAGCCTGTCGACACTAGTCAATATAGAAAACACTATTAAAAAAAAACTTAAGTTCAGTTACAATATTAATTTATTTTCCACAGAAAGTGTAATTGATGTTGAAAGTCACGTAAAAGACGCAGAGGTGAAAAATCAACGACTTCGGTTGCCCTCTAGAAAACTGTACGAATCACAAGACACAGATATTGTCGAAAAGGCAGAGGAAACAACAGATGATAAAAAAAGAAAGGTACCGTTTTACGCAACATTTTTTAATTTTTATTATTACTGGGGAATATGATAGGAGGGTTTGATCAACAATTCGTCGTTCTAAAATTATACAACGTCATGTCACTCCATTGTCCATGTGAGCCAATTGTTTTTTGCGTTTTGCAACCCTTAGTAATATTAGTAGGTTTTTAGATTTGTGGCTTTAAGCTGGGTTATGTATTCCTCGCGTCCGACACAAGGATGTTTTACGAACTCATTCGTACTTTTCTAACCAAAAAATGTGCTTAAAAAAGAATAATTCTCAATTTTCCAAAAATGGAGATGGCGTAGTTTAACTTCAGCATGAAAAAAATTGTAGACCTTGTACGGCCATGTGATACTAACCTGAAAATAATTTTTCTTTTTGACATTAAAATTAAATAATTTCGTTGAAAATTCATGTATTTTGTTTAAAATTTGTCTTTTTTTGTAGATCATTAATTTTCTTAGTCGAAAATTCATCTGATTGGTTGACAATTCAACAACTTTGTTGAAAATAAATTTTTTCCGTTAAAAATTATTTATCTTTATCTGAAAATGTAACTATTATAGGATTGATTAAAAATCATTCGTATATATTGGTTAAGTTTGAAAATCGTTTTTTTTTTATAGAACATTAATCTTCTTGGTCAAAAATTTACCTTTACTCACAGCTTTTATCTGGAAATTGAACTATTCCATTTTTGGTTAAACTTTATCCAGTACATTATATTAGTTAAAACACCAATTATTTGTTAGAAAATTAATTTATTTGTATTCGATTATGATTTGAAATATTATTTCAGTATAAAAAATTTTTACTTTTAACCCATTCAATTTGAAATTTTTTAAATAAAAAAGAAAATTTCGTTAATCATCAGCAATATTTGACCGTTCATTGAAAACAATCCATTAAAAACAACTGTTAAAAACTATACAAATTTGAACAGAATGTTTCGAAATAGAAAGCCTTGAATTGTTAAATTTGCAATGAGCTAAATTTTAAGTTTAAACGCTAAAATATTAATTTAAAAAAAGATTCAGAATTAATTTAAAACTTGAAATTATTTCAAATAATTTGAAACACGATTTAGACTTTTGCAGATTAAAAAAAAAGCTTTTTGAAAATTGTACAGTATTTAAAAAGAACGACAAAAATTGTTGTGATTGCTAAGAAACTTGAAAATGATTTTTTATTTTGCCAAATAAATTTTAAGTGATTATTTAAAAACATTTTTAAAATTTAAAAAAAAAGAATCCGTAAAATTTTAAGGAAATTTTTTCATTTTGCAGTTTTTTTATTTTAGGAAAAAAATTTAGTGAACAAAATATATCAATTTTCAACCCAAAAGTTTACTTTTTAACGAATTAAATTAATTTTCTATCAAATAATTGGTGTTTTAACTAATACAATGTACAGGATAAAGTTTCAAACAAAAACTGAATAGTTCAATTTCCAGATAAAAACGATTAATTTTTAATCAATCCTAGAATAGTTACATTTTCAGATAAAAAAAAATAATTTTTAATCGAAAAAATAAATTTGTAATAAAGTTGTTAAATTCTCAACCAATAACACGAATTTTCGACCAAGAAAATTAATGATCTACAAAATTAATTATCTACAAAAAATTGATTTTTTTCAGCCAAAAATATGAGTTTTCAATCAAAGAGTTAAACTTTCAACCAATTAGTTAAATTTTTAACCATACTTATAAAACCTTGTTGAAAATAACAGTATTTTTTTTACAAAGTAATTCAACTCTTAGTGAAATAATCGACTTTTAAGCCCAAGAAGATGTACAGTTCATATTTCAACCAAACAATTGCATTTTTGACCAAAAATGATACATTTTCAACCAAAAAGATTAAATCTCTACCAAGCAAGGTCAATTTCCAACAAAATATATGAACTTTCAACAAAATTATTTAATTTTAAAGTCAAAAAGAGTATCATCTACAAAAAGCCGAATCTTTAACTCAAAAATATGATTTTTAAGCCAAAATTTTAATTGTCGACCAAATAGTTTAACTTTCTATCAAATTGTTGACTTTTAACGCCCAAAGATGCAATTTTAACAAAAAATTTAATTTGAAGGCAAATAGTTGAATTTTCAAGTATAATTATGAATCCTTAATAAGACAAAATTAATTTTTTTACTAAGTACTTCAACTGTAAGTGAAAGTTAAACTATTTGGTCGACAATTAAAATTTTGGTTGAAAAATCATATTTTTGGGTTAAAAATTCAGCTTTTTTGTAGGTGATACTCCTTTTGATTTTAAAATTGAATAATTTTGTTGAAATTTCATATATTTTGTTGGAAATTGACCTTGTTTAGTAGAAATTTAATCTTTTTGGTTGAAAATGTATCATTTTTGGTCAAAAATGCAATTGTTTGGTTGAAATATGAACTGTACATCTTCTTAGGCTTAAAAGTCGATTATTTCACTAAGATTTGAGTTTCTTTGTAAAAAAAATACTGTTATTTTCAACAAGGTTTTAGAATTATGGTTCAAAATTTAACTATTTGGTTGAAAGTTTAACTCTTTGATTGAAAACTCATATTTCTCGCTGAAAAAATCAGCTTTTTGTAGATAATTCGTTTTATTGACTTTAAAATTAAATAATTTGGTTGAAAATTCATGTATTTTGTTTGAAATTTGTTTTTTTTTTGTAGATCATTAATTTTCTTGTTCGAACATTCATGTTACTGGTTGAGAATTTAACAACTTTATTGAAAATTTATTTTTTCGATTAAAAAATTTTTTTTATCTGAAAATGTAACTACTCAGTGGAAGCTTCTAATGTGTCCCCTAAGGGTTTACATTTTTCTTACACCTTCTTTATTCCTTTACACACCCTCCACACACTTACTTGGTGGTGGAAG
>NC_046665.1:16646117-16649374 GCF_010883055.1 Belonocnema kinseyi | reverse complement strand
TGCTTTTCAGATTATTTGGTCTGACGAAAAAAAATTTAATTTAGATGGTCCTGACGGAATGCGTTATTATTGGCGTGATCTGAGACATGAGCCTCGTTATTTTTCAACCCGAATGGAATTGCGAGCTCTATATTTTAGGAAAAATCGTTAACTCGACTCATTTATTCACTCAAAAAATTTGGTGCAGTTTGTTCCAATAAAAAAAAAATTATCCTTAAAAAATGAGGTGGCCCTATAAATATGGGACACACTGTATGAAGTGTTGTCGGCGAGTGCGCCTTGCTTGTTTTTTATTTTGTGGGGAAGGGGAGGGAAAGGTCTCGCCTTGGAGGCGAGGAGCGGGTGGTGCTAAGAGTGAGGGAGAAAACTGTTTTGTCGTTTCGCCGGCACCGATGTAGAGTACGTCCCTGTCAGAGCTTTCCTCCGTGATACTCGAAACGACAGGAGGTGGGCTGGCCGACACTGGCCCGCGTTCAGCCCACGACGTCGAGGCCTTTAGCTCTTTCTCCAGTTTGCCGGGGGATCCTGAAGATTCTAGGACCTGCAAATCGTGCAGTTTGCCCGAAGAAGGTAATGGTGAAGAAGGAGACACCAGCAGACCCCGCGGGCGTTCTGGAGAATCTACAAATAGAAACAAATCAAATAGAAAAAAATCAAACAAATAGAAATTTACTAAACCTTCAAAGAAATTTATAAAAATTATGCAATTATTCAACAAAGCGAAGCAGAGGATACTAATTTAAAAATAGAGTTGATATCTCTGGCTCAATTTTTAGAAATTTTGAAAATAGACAATAAATAATTATTTAGATCATTACATAATGTTTTTATAAAAGTTAACTACTACAAACAATGACAAACAATTACACTTCGATCAGAAAATACGATTCTTTTTTTTACATTATTTGTTACTAAATAATTGTTTAAATAATTTAAATGTGTTTACACAACCGAAAATTATTTAAAAAGTCATTTTCAATATTCAAATTGTCTATTAGTAATTATTTGTTTAAAAAAGACGTGAACATACCTTAGTCATGCATAATTATTTATAGGCACCTCTTACTATTTACCTTATTTATTTATTGTCTCCTAATTCGACTTTAATTGGCAATATAATATCATAATTACGTACTTATCTAAACTTGCTATAAAAATTTGTACTTCAACTTTGTATCATTTCAAATTAAAGAATTATTTGAAATGCGGGATTTGGACAGTTTTTCTTGTAGACCTGTCGCTTTAGCAGAATCTTCCCTGTGTGAGAATTTCTTCTATTTGAGGGTATACCGTCGAAACCGATGTTACAGTTACAACTTTCAGGGTTCTTTGTAAATACTGTGTGTCACTTATTCAAATTTTAACATCAATTAGTGACATTAGAGTGTATAGTGTGTATAGCGTGTCTCAGGCTAGTCTAAAATTGTAAATTGTCGCAAATTTGTACAAGTGTACGAGATTCGAAATAGTTGTTTCACCTTGAAAACGTTACGAAATACGTTGTCCTGTTAATTTAAGGTTCATTAATTATCATTGATGAACCACATTTAGAATGTGTGTATGCGTATGTGAGCCTGTGTATAACAATTTATGTGGAAACTGTATAAAGATTAAGAAGACCTACCTCCAATAAAAGTAAATAGATTAATTATTACCAGAATTTGCTGTTTCTTTTTAATGTAAATATTTGCCCGAAACCTGGATTCGAACTTGCAAACTCGCCAAGAAATATTTACCGAATATGAAGGTGTGGAAATCTGCGATTCAAGGATGCTGTACATTTCTCCAAAATATACATTTTAACCATTTTTTCCGTTTACATATGGATAGAATACTTACAATCATCTTTTTAACCCAATTTTTCATTTAATCTTATTAAAAAGTTCATAATTTGAAATTCAAGTAAGTGCATACGATGAAAGTGATAATATTTATCGAAAGAAGTCAGTAATTGCTCTAGTAAGCTGTTCTCACATTGTTAACTAGCAAACTGCTAATTCATTTAGTAAAGCTTATTATTCGAAATTAACAACACTTTTTAAATGAGCAGTTTAGATAAAGTACCTATTATTCAGATTGAGGGAGAAGGTATCAAGTTGTCGGCAAAACTACACTTTTGAATGGACTACAACGTTTCCATTCTTGCTGCGATTATTAACCGATTTTCCGGAATGTTTTTCACTTTCTTCCAGTTATATGAAGAAAACAAATTTTAGCAATTAAAATTGTATCCAGTCATCCTTTCAAATGTTAGGTTTCGTAACCGGCATGAATCTCTTGTCAATGAAAAGATAGTTCGTTCCGTATGGTTCGAAACGCTACGAAGTATCTGGCTATACTGTCGTGTGCACTTTAAAATTTCTGTCATTACCACAAACATTAACCGATTTTCATGAATCTAGTTTTCACTTTCTTCCAATTAAATGAATAAGCTAATTCTGTTCATTAAAATTGAATCAATTCATGCTTTCATACTTTAGGTATTTGTAACTGACCTGCATCTCATAACAATCAAAGGGTCATGATTTACGAGTATCTCGACACGCCATTTGACGCGCTCCAGGGTGCCTGCCTCTTGAGTTTCACGAGGGTCGATGAGAATGCTGCTGAGTCCACATTGAGTGTCACTGAAATTTTTCTCTATTGTTCTCTCCTGTTTTATTATTAAACAAAATATAAACATTTGAACGGAAAACCGGCGCTGGCCAGCAAAAAAGAACAACATTTGGATGCCGTATGCAAAAAAAAAACAGGATAAAATATTCAAATTTGCGGCTTTAAAATAGAATCCCGTTTTCCATTATTTTGCCATGCTAATAAATTCCCTTAACAAAGGACACTTGAGTGCCAGCTACTCTATTGGTTTAGCCTCTCTGCTTGTTATTGATGATCGAATTCTTATTTCAATTTCAGCCTCTCTGCCTGTTATTTATGATCGTATTTCAATTTCGGAAATGACATTTTAAAGCCTTTAAAACATTTAAAGAGTTACCTGGCCCTTCAAATATATCTACCTGAGTGCCTGCGGAGAATTTCTCTGAGCTTCCCTGACCCTAGAGAATCTTTAGAATATACTCAAGAGATTTCTATCGGTAGGGCTATCTCAATTAATAGAGTGGCCGACACTCAAGGGTCCTTGGTTAAGCTTTCGGATTAAAATTGTGGGTCCGGATGCAATAAGGACACATAAAATTTTTTCGTGCGAAAACGAAGTCCCCTGGAGGCTTTAGAAAAAATTTTCGAATTTTAATTTTCAA
>NC_046665.1:16636482-16646017 GCF_010883055.1 Belonocnema kinseyi | reverse complement strand
GATGCGCAATCAAATTTTACATCCATATATATCTTTTGAAAATTAAAATTCGAAAATTTTTTCTAAAGCCTCCAGGGGACTTCGTTTTCGTACGAAAAAATTCTATGTACCCTTATTGCATCCGGACCCACAATTTAGAAATAATATTTTGTTAATTTCATAGTTAGCAGCCTAAAACATAATAATTCAGAATCTGCGGTTACCGATGATTTCAGATATCTAACTTTATTTTCGAATGTTTAAAATTGGAATTAATACAACGTTTCTCGTAAATGGAATGAGATACGTCAAAAAAGACAACATTTTTTAATGCAGGTAGAAAAATGTATATTAGTATATAAGTTATAATTATAAATATGTATAATGAGAAAATTCATCAATTTAAAAAAAAGAGTTAATAATTTGAAAAAATTTTTAAAAGGGAGAGTCGGGTTAGTGACGGCCAACCATTGTAAATACCTCTGCCCGCCCGGTACGTGCCGAATACAAAAAGACTATTTTCTTACAGTTGCATCACCCTTAAAAAGACCGTTAAAGGGACCTTGAAAAGGACCGAAATCTATATGACTATCTCGGAAAATAAATCATTCAAGTCGAACCTGCAGATACTCTGAAACCGGCCAGGCTATTTCGCCTGAGAATACTCTGAGATTTCTATCTTTAGCGTTATAATGATTTATCAAACAAAAAATAAGAAAAATGCAATTTCGTCTGGAGCAGCGAGGGGTAAGTAAAATACCCTAAATAATTTACGTATTTTTTATGGTAAGTTACTAGGTATTTTACATGCCTAGTCTTTTACACGATGTAAATTAGGCGTATATGAGACTTTGCGTTCTGCGATTCCCGTTCCAATCCGCAAATACAACCTCTAATACTTGTTTTCCATTGGAAACATTCCTTGAAATAAATTAAATAAAGTAAAAAAATTACATAGATACATAAGTACATTATAATAAAGTTGGTTTATCAGTGTATATTTTATTAGCTACATTTTTATCCAAAATTAAATATAAAAACATATACCCAGCTTTTCAGCTATTAAATATTAAATTGATAAATATTTCATAATAATAGTAACAAAAAAACAGAGATAAATGTGAAAAATATTTACAAATTACGAAGGATTTTTAGATTAGAATAATTCACCGGTATTCCTGAAAAATATTTTAAAACATATATCAATTACAAATATTTAAATGAACAAATGTAACAATATTTCAAAATTATTTACAAAACTCTGTCACAGAAGGCGCTTACAAGCAACATTCTTTAATATTATGTTGCAAAAATAAAACATTGCGCTCCATTTGGATGATTTTGATTTACTTGGATAGGCTTAAAATTATCTCATCCCATGGAATTTAAGGAAGCTCGAAGTGTTTCTGTGTTTGCTCTATTTCAGTTTATTTAACATTATTATTTTTAAATTAAAAATCTTCGGATTAGAAAAAGAAATCCTACGAGTGCCCATACCAGAAATTCAAAAAAGTGATGTTATGCAAAAGTTCTACAGGTCCGCCATCTTGGCACGTAACTTACTAGGTATTTTACCAGTTTTTTACGTAAAATACTTGACTTATGTATTGTACGTAACAAACCTCCAGTTACGCGTAAATGCACATACTTGCTCTGGAGTTTTGCGCTCTGAATTTAAATTTGACAACTACATTGTTCGAACTTTTGCCATTTTCTCCCTAGATGCAAAAAGTAGGGACAAGTCTAGGGATTTTCTGTTCACTTGTTTTTCTAAAGTCGGAAAATGTTCCTAATAGCGGGAAGTTTTAAAGGTAAAATTTAATTTAAAAAATGAAATCATTCTTTTTAACGATAAAAGCAAAGTATTTGGAATACATTTTAATTTATTATCGACAAAAAGTTATTTACAAAATAATTAAGAACTGGCATTTCTGTATATCGCAAAAAGCAGACGTAATCGCTAATTCGGTCTGTGAGGTTCGGACACGTAGTTCAAGTCGTTCCAATACAAACGTTTTGATTATTCATTTAGTGTGATTGAAAAGTCTGGAAGGTAAGTAATATAATCATTTATCAATTTTACACTTTACTTTGTAATATATGGATAATTATATATAAAATTTCTTAAGAAACATTGCCGATGCAATAAGTACATAACCTAAAAGCTAACCTTTATATGCACATACACATCATAGATTTTTTGTTCGTCTACCATAAAATAAAAGACTCAGTACTTGATAGAAGTAATAACTTTAAAGAAGAAAACACTTAGTAATAGTTTTCAAACACTCTCCATAAAGTTTCAACTATACTAAAGATCTATAACACATATCTTCTCAAAACAAACCTTTTAGTATTCCCCTACCGAAACAAATCTCTGAGTTTTCTTTAGCGAAATAGCTTGGCCCATTTGAGCCTATAAACAAAGTCGATTCGAAACAAAATAGTCTAAATTTTAATCCGAAAGCTTAACAAAGGACCCTTGAGTGTC
The DNA here is from genome assembly GCF_010883055.1 of Belonocnema kinseyi. NCBI lineage: Eukaryota > Metazoa > Arthropoda > Insecta > Hymenoptera > Cynipidae > Belonocnema > Belonocnema kinseyi. The sequence continues at coordinate 16,643,547 of NC_046665.1, read as the reverse complement.
GGCTACTCTATTGAGATTGCCTCTCTGCTTGTAATTTATGATCGTATTCTTATTTCAATTTCGGAAAGGATATTTTAAAGCATTCAGACCATTTAAACGAGCTTCCTGGACCTTTAAAAATATCTACCTGAGTGCCTCCGGAGAATTTCTTTGAGATTCTTTGACCTAAAGAATTTTTAGTATATACTCAAAGATTCTTTTCGGTAGGGTCGTCAAAATATTCTACATCATTTTCTTGCTGAAAATTCTTCTCACATGGTTCACTTTTGGGTAAAAACATTCCCCACAATGGGCAAATTATTTATGTCAAGATTCACGGCAATAAGCGTAGAATAGAGGAAAATTAATATTTTCAGATTTCAGCGCACAAGTGAAGATTATTCTATTATTTTGAATCCGCGATTTTTCCATCTGTCTAAAATGCCACAATAAGAATAAGATACCTCCTAAAATTATTCACTTCTGTTTCCAGAGGACAATAAATAAATTATCTATTTATTAACCTAAACATATTTAACAAGCAAAATGCAAATTTTCTTTAATGCACAGTCCATTTATGTTAAAATTGTATTTATTCTTCATGCTATTGGAGAAAAACACACTAATAAATGTAAGATGCTGGCAACTTCACTCATGTAAGTAATTCAGTTTACGAAGCATCCTCTATCTAGTCGGTCGAATTAGTAAAATGGAATTTCTGAAGAGTTTGAGAAATTTTAACCTGGAAATGGAACAAACCGGTCTGATAAACTTTCTTGTTTATTGGGGGTTCCTTCAAAATACTAAGTTTTGTCATTTGTGTAGGGGTAATTTCCATTTTAAAAAAATGGGAAACAAAATTTTGTATATAGATTGAAAAGAGCGAGAAGATTGGTGGGGTAGGGCATATAGTTGAAATAAACGAAAGTGCCTTCGGAATAAGGAAGTATAACAGAGATCGGAAAAGGTGTACGAGGAAAAAAAGGTGTACGAGCAAAATTGAATTATAAAAGCTACAATATCTGAATTTAAAATTGATCAAATTTAAACACTACTTTTCTCTGCACTTCAAGCCTGAGTTTATAATTGATCATATTCTAACATTACTTTGCTCTGCACTGCCTCTTTTACATCTTTTTAATGTCTCCCTTTCTAATTGCACCTGCTACTGCTTGCTCCATGGTTCGCATTCGTGTTCGCTGCAGCTAGTGTATCTTGAAGAAAACTGTACTGTCGGGACTCGACTCGTTAAATTTTCCTAAGTCGATTGAGAGGAATAGGATTTGCACTTTTTCTGTTCCCGTTGGGGGATTTTTAGTTATGATCGTACGCTTCATGCACGTTGGGTACTTGCTGTGTGCAAATTCAGAAGTATAGATTTTGCAAAACCTGACGTATAAAAAATATAAATATCAGTTATTTATTTTTTATTGTTAATAAAATTCTATGAATTAGACTTACTCCATCGTTTTCGTAATTCATAACAACCGTGTAACCTGCATAAAAACAAGTTGTTTTTATTGGATATTAATAGAGTACTATTACTATTATTTAGATCAAATAAATTTTATTATATTTGTACTATCATTATGTACAATAATTTTTTACGGTGGGAAAAAAGATGTCTTTGAAGTGTCCGTAAACTTTAGAGGTTAAATGTGAGGTTATATACTTATTACATTGGCAATGTTTCTTTAGAAATATGTATATAAGTAATCATACGTTACAATGTACAATACAACATTAATGAATGTTAATATTATTTACCTTCCAGACTTTTCAATTACACTAAATTAATAAATAAAACATTTTGTATTGGAACGAGTTTAACTACGTCACCGAACCTCTCAAACCGAATTGGCGATTACGTTTGCTATATATGTACAATATATAGCAATGCCAATTCTTCACTATTTTGTAAATAATTTGTTGTTAATAATAAATACAAATTTATTTCAGATACTTTGCTTTTATCATTGCCAATAATAATAGATTCTTTTTAAATTAATTTTTACATTTATAACCACCCACCATTAGGAACATTTTCCGACTTCGGAAAATCGAGGTGTGAACGGATTTATAGTCTGCTGGCTGTTGATTGACCAACCAATTGGAGGTGTGAAAGAACCTTAAGTGTCGCGACTTATAGAGACTTCCCAAGTGCGAATTGCCGGAACTGAATACACGGCCCAGTGTTGATCCAATTTTGGCAGCCAAAGGTCGCCTAAAGTTATTGGGCCAATATTGGCATTTTAATCGGCCTAGTGTTGAGCCAGTGCTAGCCGCCTATATTGGCAATTTATATTTGCCGATCCACCGCCGATGCTTGGCCCAGTATCAGCACTTTATTGCCTCAAGTTCATGATGAAATTTGTTAAGTTCTGTCATTAAAAATTTTTAATGTTTATGCAAAATTACATTTCCTGTCATTGCAAAAAGTTGTAAAGTAGGCTACAACGAAAAAAAAAAAACGAAATATTAAGCGATGAAAAATTGTAATCGATTTAAATTATTTATTTAAAACTTAGGTATATTGATGTAGGTTCGATACCCCGTAGCTTTAGGAATTTCATTTGTAATATAATGTTCAAAATGTAATATACACTGAAAAAAATCATTCTTAGAACCAAGTAAATTTATTTACTTGAATCCTATTTCTTAGCATCAAGAAAATATTCTTTAACAGAAGTGATTTTTATTTAAACCAGGCATATATCTTTTGTTGATCTAAAAAAATGAATTCTCTGGCTGTATTTTCTTGATTGAAATACATATTTCTTACATTTAAGAAAATGAATTCCTTAATTAAAAAGGTCTAGATTCGTTGAAATGTGATTTGTCGTTCAAAGAAATATATATTTGATTCAAAGAGTTCGATTCTTTGAACTGATTCGGGACACATTTAAATCAATAATTTTTTCATACTTGAATCAAGAATTTAGGTTTATTTAAATCAAAGGAATAATAATTTAATTCAAAATAATATTAATTAAATTACAGTATATATTTTTTTGTCACAAAGGGTTCATGATTTTTTAACAATGGAGCATTTATTTATATGAACAAGATATTTTGTTCGCGTAAATTCTTATTTCTTCGGTGGAAGAAAATATTTCATTGAATTACTAGAATTCAATTATTCATAACAAATAACCATTTATTCCAAGGAAGTAATAATTTTTTTATATCGAAAATTTAATAATTTGGCTTCATTTGTTTCAATCGAATACTTCTTTGGATTAACAAAATATATTGTTAAATTAAATATCCATGTTTTTTGATTTGAAGAAATATTTCTTTGGCATTTATGGTGAGCTTTAAATACGGGTATGCGCCTTAAAATTTCCATGTTACGTTAGCGTCGTGGTCAAGGCTGTGGACTTTACACTCGATGGACCCATGTTCAATTCCTCCTGGGGGTGGACTTTTCATCGAATTTTTCTGTTTCAGGTTCATCAAGATGTTAAATTATTTGATTTGTGTTTAAAATAAATATGTATATTAATAGCAATGGTAATTATAATTGAGGCTAAAAAAATTCAGTTGCTTATTTAGGAAAATATGTACTACAATTGAAGTACTAACTACTTTATTGCACTCGCGCATGGTCTAGGCCAAAGAAAAATTTTTTTTGAATCAAAGATATATTTTTGTGCTTCAAATACTCAGAATTTTGCTGTGGGGAAATAGTTTTTTGAGCCTATAAGATATTTGCTTGAGCTTACAATATATTTCTTTCCTTCAATTCATATTTCCTTATCCCAAAGAAATATTCATTCCAATTCATGGTACATTCATTTGGAACAATGAGTCATTCATTTGGTATAAAATGTATATTTTTTGTCTTTAATTAATATTTCTTTCATTCAAAGAAATATTTCGCTTCGACCAACAGATTGTATTTATTTGTCTCAAATAAATATTTCTTTGAAACTAAATAGGACTTTCACTTACTTCAGTCAAGTAAAATTCACTTGATACTAGTAATCCTTTTTTTCAGTGTATGTATTCAATCTAAGCAGGACCATCAATGTTTACATTCAAAGTGCTTGCAATCAATAAATATTTATTTTTTAAATACCTTTTTTTCATATCATTAGACCTTAGACTACAGCAGTATTGGTACCCAGTGTTGGGACGACAACGACAGCCAAGCCTTGGCTACCAAGTCAAGGTCGTAGTTATCAGCCTTGGCTGCCAAGTGCAGGCCATAGTTATCATTCCGTCATTGGCGCGATAATGGCAGCCGAGCTTCGGCAATATTTTTGCCGACTATGGGTCAATGTTGGGTCGTATGTGACTTCGGATTTGGGTTAATTTGTAGACAGAAATTCTCTAGTGTGCCTTCTGTTTCTCCTAGCTTGGGTAATTCTAGGGAAACCCTGGCCGACCGACGGAACCGAATGGAGCATCTACAAAGTAACCGTGAAAACCCCATTTGGTCCCCATTCGGTTCCTTTTTAGAAAACTCAAAAAAACAGCAAGATCAACTTTTAAACTGTTGAAATTCGGATTCTACGTTAAATTTTCTATTAGAAACTCACGGAGTAATCGCAATACTTTTTTTTGTAGCGTTAACAAAATTTATAATGTCATTAACTTCTGCTGAAGGTGACTTCAAGCGCATCCATAATAGCTCAAGTAGTATGTTGCGCGCCAAGTTTAAAAATAAAATTCTCTCTTAATTACATGGCAGCGTTGTTGTCTGAGGTTTCCACTGCGTGGCGCTAGCATCCAGACAAAATTCTTCAAGGTAAAGATGAAACGTTTATTAACCTCTAATAAAAGAGGATGCACTTGAATGCGCCTTCGGTCCATGTAAATGACAGGTGTTTTATTTTTTAAGTTTTTAACGCTGCAAGAAAAAGTATTGCGATTACTCCGTGAGTTTCTAATGCAAATTTTAACGTAGAATCCGAATTTCAACAACTTAAAAGTTGATTTTGCTGTTTTTTTTGTTGGGTTTTTTTAAAAAGGAACCGAATGGGGAGACAATGGGGTCTTTACGGGTACTTTGTAGAGGCTCTATTCGGTTCCTTCGGTCCGCCAGGGTATTTGTATGAAAAAGAAGACAGAAATTGCTAAAAAGTAACAATAGGTAAAAATGTATTTTCTTGATTTTTGGGTCATATTTGGGGCGTTGCGGGGAGGATGAGTTGGAAATGAAAGTTATTAGTATGGTTTTATTTCATAGACACTCCTTTTCAATCTCTACAAAATTTGGCACGTTTCCATGAAACCCTAGAACATAAGTTCAATTTTCCTGAAAATTACAAATTTTCGCGTGTAGCTCAAGAAGAGTTTTTTGGACCACCCTAATATACATGCAACGTTCCATTGATAGCATCAAAAGCCAAAGATAAACAAAATTAGTTTAAAGTTTCAATGCCTTACTCTACAATTGCCAGACAATCCCTTCCGCGTGCTTTAAATATGCTTTTTACGGTTAACGATAGTGTTTACATTTCGCCAAAAAAACCTACAGTTTGAAAATTTAACATTGCGAATTATGTTTTCAGGTATTTCCATGTGCATTGTTCATAATGAACGCATCGAAATACACCAGACTCAGTATGTTAGTAATGTAGTTTTTTAAAGATTAGACCTTTAAAAATATTTTTTTCCAATTTTTATGACCATATTCGTAAGCAAAGAATGAAAAATATATCACTACACGCTTTTCGGAAATCCACACCCGGCGGGAAAAAAGCCGGCAACGAGCAATGTTGCCGGCACCGACAAAATTGTTCCGTTGCCGGCGTCGGCAAAATTGCTCCATTGCGGGCACCGGCAACATTTTTCCGTTGCCAGCGCCGGCAGGCTAAACTGTATTTATTGAATGTAAACCTTTTACTGAAAGGCTCAAGCAGAAATAACAAACAGTGAAGACAATTATTTAACAATGAATCCGAATTAGAGTGATGAGGTAAGTATCATTTTCTTAAGAGTATTTATTTTCAAAACAACAACCTACTCACACGTAAATGTTAAAGACAATAACAGTACTTGTAATCTCGAAAACAATTAGCACCCGCTCAACTTTCATGTACACTCATAATCTTACCATTTTTCCTACCTTATCATTTTTCATTTGTCTGCAAACAATATTTTTCTTATTTATTCACTCTCCCTCTGAAAAAACCCACAAAACAATAAGCAACTTGTCAAATGACAAGTATACAGTCATAACCTTACCATCCGTGACCCTCAACACTCATCATTAGTAAGAAAAATTATTTTCACACTATTTTCAGGAAAAAAATGTACATTAATTCTTATAAGATTATTAATGTTTATGGCGTTTCAACATAAACACATACTTATTTCTTCACTTCTTCACAATTCACAAACGCAACTCAAACGTTCACTACACTTCTGTTTCATTAATCAACAAATTATTCTTCAACTACTCTTAGGTAAGAAATTACACAATAAACAATTAAATTCGGCGTATTTAATATAACTTTCATAATTTTAAACTTTATGCGGCAATAAATTTATGCGCGCGACAGTTTGTTATCGCGCTTTGCGCTCCATGATTTATATTTTTCTCGCGCTCCGTGCTCGATTATGTATTTACCTCGCGCTCCACGCTCGGTTTTTGTATATTCCTTACACTTGTGCACACATTTTTTTAAACTAAAAGTCAAAACATCGACAACAGTGATTTGATGATACACTGAGAGACTTCTTGTTAGAATAAATGATAAAAATGAATGGGAATTTAATATAATATCGTTTCAAAACTGGGAAAACAGAGTTTACGCATCAAAAATTAATATAGCCGTTTTCAGCCGTAAAAACTAATATTTTTGTTGGAAAAATACAACTAAATAGGAGGGTGGATCAAATATAAACCGGAATTTTACAAATACTTTTCTTAGCCAATCGCAAGCACTCTCACAGTGTTGGTTCTTGTAATGTAGTGTATTAGGAGTGGGTAAAACGCTTGGTGAACTGTTTGACTCAGTCAATTCGTCAGTTCAGCTATGAGTGAGCAACAGTTTCCAGCGTCCGTTGCACAACGGGTTATAATAAAGTTTTTAACTAAAGAAGGCGTTAAACCGTGCGAAATTTTGACTCGAT
>NC_046665.1:16633574-16636382 GCF_010883055.1 Belonocnema kinseyi | reverse complement strand
CTACATGATCGACGTACGGTTAACGCTGCCTACTACTGCCAGCTGTTGGAGGCAGCAAAAGCCGCTTACAGAAGCAAAAGACGCGGTAACCCCATCAGAAACTTCATCCATCTTCATGACAATGCCAGGCCACATACGGCCGGTGAAACGAAACAAAAACTGGAGGATATGCATTGGGAAACCCTTGAGCATCCTCCATACAGCCCAGATTTGTCACCCTGTGACTATCATCTGTTTGCGCCCATGAAAGATGCACTTGGAGGATTGCGATTTGACAACGATCAAGATGTTGAGGAATTCGTGCGCAATTGGTTGATGACTCGACCTCAAAGTTTCTACGAGCAAGCAATTAACAAGCTTCCAAACCGCTGGAAAAAATGTGTAGAGCGTGAAGGAGACTATGTAGAAAAATAATCAATAGTATTTTTGTATTGTCTTATAAATAAATAAATATTAAAACAGAATTCCGGTTAATATTTGATTCACCCTCGTACATAAACACGCGTACAATTATTATTTTTATTATTATATACTTAAATTATTCACTGCATACATAATCGCACGCTTAATCGCTATGAAAAATCGGGACAGCTGCGGCGAGATACGAACATAACTTACCTAAAGCACTAACGCATTCCCTAAAAACCAAACCCCACGGCTAACTTATATTATGGAATATTTGGTAAAAATCTCGGCTAAGCGGCATCGCTTGAAAACTCAGGGCATTAAGAATTTCAATGATCAAATTAATTTATTATAAAATACATTTTTCAACGGAACTGATAATATTCTTGTATGAATAACATTCTCTAATTTAAAATCTCAGTAATTCAGTATAATAAACTTGAGTGTATTTAGATGTAATATTTTATAAATTGTACTCATTGAATTAAACCTTATTATCCTAATGTATAAATTTCGTGATAAAAAATTCCTAATGCTTTAAATATAATATTAAATAATAACCTTTTGGTCCGATCGGAAAAAATTAAAAATTTTTAATAATTACTTGTACCATTAACACCTAGCTAAAAATTGGTGTTATGTTTTTGAATTAAGAGTTCTTATTCTGATCCCTCTAATAGCTTAATTGGAAAAGCACCTGACCGGAAATCAGAAGTTTTGTGGTTCCATTCACAATGGAGTGAAGATGGAGCAGGATCTTTTTTTCAAGAAATAATTTTAATTTAAACACATTATTTGTTGAAAAAATGTTTTCTATGATTTTCCATAATCATACGTTTTTTCTAGTTATATTGCAAGAAATTTTATGAACAAATGCATTATTCAGGCATTTGTCGGCAGAAGAATTCGGTTTTGTCAATGCCAATCTTTTCAGATGGGAACTTGATGAGAATTTCAGCAACATTCATAATAAGTTGATAAATTTTATTATTTCTTTAAACGAGAAAAGACTGCCATTGAAAAAACTGAATTTTTCTGTCGACAAACGCCCAAATAATGCATCTTTTAATTAAATTTGTTTAAAAAATCATAAGATTAGGCAACAAATGATAAATTTTGCTAAATTTATCATGAATTTCCGAAATGAAAAAAATTGATACAAAAAAACGAATTTTTCTAAAACTTATGTTAAGTTGAAAAAACGTGTATTTATGGAAAATTGTCGAAAAAATGTTTGCAACAAATAATTTGTTGATAACGAATATTTCTTGTATGCTTTCTAATATTGGAATATCTTTAATTAATGCTATTTTATGCAACTTTAGCGATTTCAACCATTATCCTGTTATTGACGAGCACCAAAATGCAAATAGAAAAAAGGCCATTTTTTCTTTATATTTGTTTATTTATAAAAAATTGAAAACCTGATTAAAAAATCAGGCTGGACAACTCTCTTAGAAATCTTATTGGTTTTTTTCCATTTTTTTGGTCGAAATCCGTGAAGATTTGTGGGCTGTACGTTATTCTGAACCAAACAAGTCATTTTTCTTCCAAAAGTGCGGCCCTCCTTTAGTTACGAAACCAAAATTTTTGTTTAAAATATTATGGTAGGGCATGAAAAAGAAACATTTTTCTTCTCTTGAATTTTTTTCACATCGTGCATTATTTGGTTTAAAATGTTGATTTTCATGTTTTTTGAAATTTTGTAAATGCTATAACTCTGGTAAATTTTGGTTTCATCGAAAAAAGTCATTAAGATAAATTGTTTGCTTGTTTGAATACGATGAACATCCGTACATAAAATTTTTGAATATTGAGAAACGTGACCTCAAATTCAGTGTACCGAAGGCCAATCGAATAGATTAATTTTTTCAAAAGTTATCGTGCTCACAGCTTGACGTACATATAGACAGACACATTCGTCAAAACCTATTTTTCGGATGCTGGGGGTCTCCAAACGTGGACATTTGACAAAAACAGGGGGGGGGGGGGGGCAATTTACACAAACCTAATACCTTCTCTGACGAGAATGTAAAAATGAATAAAATCGCCATTTCGGGTAAGAACCAGCACATTTCATGAAAAAGCAGCAAATCAGCGCAAGGGACAAAAATCAGCACATATGCTGGAAAATCAGCGCGTTTAGTAACCTTGACTTTTTTGCGTGGTATAAGCAGTCGACAATATAGGAGTAGTACCCTGCCGAGTGAGTCACGCCTACCCCGAAAGGGAAATGGCTTAATGGTGAAATAATAACATATGTGAGGAAACCACGCATAATACGTGTTGTATTAAACGTGACTGCCGCAGTGATCCCAGATCTGAAACGAGATGCGGTCCAATACTATGACAGGGCTATGTCCGTGTGAATATAGTAGGAGACGCTGTAAATGACTGAGTTGC
>NC_046665.1:16632391-16633474 GCF_010883055.1 Belonocnema kinseyi | reverse complement strand
TTGAAAATTGATTTATTGTGTTAATTAGATTTTTTCCCTAAAATTAAAAAAACTGCAAAATAAAAAAATTGCCTTAAAATCGTCCTGATTCCGTTTTTTTTTAAATTTTTATAATCTTTTCGAATACTCGCTTAAAATTAATTTTTCAAACTAAAAAATCGTGTTCAATTTTCTTAGCAATCACAACAATTTTTGTTATTCTTTTTGAATATTTTACAATTCTCAAAAGCTTTTTTTTTAAATCTGCAAAAATCTACATCGTGTTTCAAATTATTTCAAATAATTTCAAGTTTTAAATTAATTTTGAATATTATTCTAAATTAAAATTGTAGCGTACAAACTTAAAATTTAGCTCGTTACAATTTTAACAAATCAAGGCTTTTTATTTCTAACCACTCCGTTCAAATTTGTATAGTTTTTAATTGTTGTTTATAATGGCTTGTCCCAGATCTGAATTATATTTTTTTCCAAAAATCTCTGATCCAATTCAGAAATACACACAATAGCTTTGAAAAAAAAATTTTATTCCGAAATATTTCATTTAAACGCTCAATAATTCATACGTATAAAACACAAACTTTTAACACCTTTTAATTTTACAATTTTTTAAATTAAATTATTTTAAAATACGAAATAACCGTTTAAAAATTTTTATGACGCCAATTGAAAATGTTAGAAATTAACTTACTATCAAAATAATTGAATTTTCAACTAAAAAAAAGAGAATAACAAATTTCCAACAAAATAATTACATTTTCTAGTAAAATGATAAATCTTCAACAACAAAATTTTTCATTAAAAACTGTTGAACCTTAAAAATAATAGAGTAATTTAAAAAATTGTAAAATTAAAAGGTGTTAAAGTTTGTGTTTTATACATATGAATTATTGAGCGTTTAAATGAAATATTTCTGAATTAAAAATTTTTTTCAAAGCAATTGTATGTATTTCTGAATTGGATAAGAGATTTTTGAAAAAAAAAATATAATTCAGATCTGGGACAAGCCATTATAAACAACAATTAAAAACTATACAAATTAGAACAGAGTGGTTAGAAATATAAAGCCTTGATTTGTTAAAATTG
>NC_046665.1:16628669-16632291 GCF_010883055.1 Belonocnema kinseyi | reverse complement strand
AACTATATCGATGGTGGCTTTCTACGGGGAGCGGTGGGTAGAGGGGAAGTGACTTTTTTCGCCGGACGCGCCGTCTACATTTATGGCGGGCAACTAAGCCCGTACCGCATCTACGTTTATAATATCTTTGGCCAAACTAATAGATTAATTTTTTTAAAGGCTTCGTGTATACAGACAGACATACGTACGTACGACATACGTACAGACAGATTCGTAAAAACCTGTTTTCGGATTTAGGGGGTGTCAAAACGTGGACATTTGACAAAAGCTGGAGGGTCAAATTTCACACAAATCTAATATCTTCTGTGATGAGAATGTAAAAATGTAATTAGCCCAGATATTAAAACGACAAAAATACTAAACTGTCGTTGCTTGTCGCGCCTCTAAAAGTATTTGTAGGAACCAATCGGTACATATCGCGCCTCTACAAGTACGAGGTCGAACTAAAAGCTATATATATCTGTAAAACCACAAACTAAGTATCCTCTGGGGAAGGATGCGCCAAACAGGTGTGCCTAATACGGATTGATTGAACTGAGTTTACTGGAGACTTCCGGTCAGGTTAGGTGGGGGTAGTGAGAGGCAGCTGTCCGTCAGTGCAGTGTGTAAATATGTGCAGTGTATAAATATGTATGTGTATGACACAACATTGCATTCAGTATGAGGTTAAAAGTACGATCGTGCTCAGGGAGTCTCACGTCTCTTCCTGTCCACTTTTCACGGTTCCGTGGAGGGGGAATATTGGCGCATCCTTCCCTAGAGGATCCTTACTACAAATTTTCCTGCCGCGCTAACAACCGGTATGTGCTGCAACTAACCACATGCCCTATTATTACGTCCAAACTCTGCTATCGAATTTCTTCCGTTAATACTCGGAACTGATTTGTTGACGCTTAGGTCCGTTACCTGTCGTTGAATGGTTGAAAGCATTAGCCGCGAAATATATGTTAGGTTTGAAATAAAATGATTCGCTCGGCACACAGATTTTAGCTTGTAAATTAAACTTTAATGTTTATTATAAATCGTCGATATTTAATTGTTCATGGATGATATATTCTCTATTTGAATTCTAGAATAAACAACATTATTCGTGGATTGCATTTAGTGGTAGACGCGGCAGATTTGAAAAGGTTGGTATTGAGATTCGGAAAATACTTCCGTAAGGTCGAACAATTCGGAATCAGGACTTGATTTTGTCCATCTTATTTGTTTCTAAACCAATAAGAGCTGTTTGTAACTAACAAACAATTATTTTATTAGTTCTGTTCCTAACACAGACACACAAGTAAGTTTACCACTTAATATCGAAACACATCCAAACACTAGTCGCGTAGTGCGCAAACGTGAAATCGATAGGTCGCGATGCCTTTCAATTTATCTAAATTCTTCTGAGTCCGTATAATCAAAATATAACTAAAAAGTCTAAGACTCGCAAGTTCAAGGTTTTAAAGAGCACGCCGAAATGACAAGTATCCGCCAATTAGCGTCTAATCAGGTTGAAACTTATAACTATAACTGACTTTTCTGAGCTCTGTATCTATATTTATAATCTCGTTTTGGGCGGTATTTATCCCTACTTTTAGCTTTTAACCGTTCAAAATGCTGACGTCACTCACGTTTAGTGTCGAATAACCAATCATAAATGAGGTCACTTTGCTCCTCCTACTTATTTCGACAATTAAAGTGAGTGACAGTTCAAGGATAATGGTTCCAATGTCCAACTTTTATCACCGTAAAACGTCAATCTCTTTGAGTGACAGTTTCCTGTTTGTAAGTCCAAAGGTCCTCTTTTTATGGCGTCTGACTGGCGCCATGACTCATTAACGTTTCTAAAAATAGCCCAATATCTCAAGTTTCTAACCTCAAAACCTACTTTGGACAGTGAACTCAGCAATATCTTTGATGAAAGTCTTAATGTAGTTAAATTCCGATAAAGTACTCACATACAGGTTTCCCAAGCCGCAATAAACTTATAGTATTCGTAGAATTCGTGTACAATAATAATTACTTAATATTTATTGAATCTATATATTCATAATCAATTCCATATTAAAGCAATTTGAAGCTTCCCGCCAGAGAATTTACTAATTCTGAAAGTATTTGGTAAAACGGGCTTAGCGCTTTGGAGTTTTAGTTCATAAAACGGCGCATGCCGTTACAGTATCTAGGACCTAATATCTTTGGTAGAGCCTGGATATCACCCTAAGGCTATGGGCAGCCCATTGACATATAGTACAGGACCGCTGGCTACAGCTGTCGGAAGTGGACCAGGGAATAGATTGAAAGGACCAAATGAGAAAGTGGACCTGTCATTTTCTAAGGATGGTGATTGGTTCTACTAGGCTACTATATTAGATGGGAATATGCAAGCTGCCATTCTAGTTCCCGCCAAATTCAAAATCGCTAAATTGATATCGAATTATATAAATACACTTACATGATATAGATTATTTATTTTTAAATTATACTGAGGCATTGTGATTAAAACATAAATTATAAATAAAATTGCATGTGATATAATACATATAATACATGAAATTTTTATATTCGACTATATGATTTTTTAACCCACACATTTGCCGAAAAGTAGCTCTTGCAAAAATTATGATTGCATACGAAATTTTAGACAGTTTATAAATAGGCGTGTGCTAAAATGATAATTTTGATTTTTGTTAAAATATTAACAAATAATAATAGACTATAGGTTAAACATTAATACGTTACTTTTTCAAGAGTTTACTATGATAGCTATTTATATTTTACATCATACGTCTTTTTTATTTGCGTGGGTTAATGGGCGTCGTTCTGTAGAAAAACGTGTTCCCAACCTTACTTTCTTCTGAATCTCATTTCGCTTAAATATATCAAAAAATGCTCATAGGCAATTTAATTAGATGTAAACATAATCTTCACACCCCCTATATTTGAATTATATTGTGATAGTCATAAATATTAGTAATAATTTCGCATAATCTTGAATTTAAATTCGGTTTTCATTTGTCGCGTCTACAATTTATGATTCACATTGACAGTCTTTTTCTTCGCCTTAGTGGAAAACGGTAAAGTTTAAATCCATCCTCGCTTCTATTTTTAAAAAACGGAGCACGACAGCAGACCATTTTTCTTATATTCTAAACTTAATTTTAATTAAACTATGCGACATGCTTGCCGCACTGTTTCCCGCGAACTGTCCAGGAACCAGAATGACGGTTGCATATTCCTGTCTAATATAGTACCCTAGTTCTACTTATCTTCGATTTGCTTTCATTAGAAAAGGATCAAATCACCAATCGCTATCCTTAGAAAAGAACAGGTAGACTTTCCCGATTTTTCCTCTCTTTCTATTCCCAGGTCCAATTCCGACAGTCGTAGCAAAGATATTATAAACGTAGATGCGGTACGGGGCGTCGGAGTGGGGAATTATATATATAGGACATCACATTTTCTGCCCTATCGAGGTGCTGCCCTCATCGTACTACGAAGTCGAATTCTTGTTTTCTCATTTTTCGTAAAATATGACGTAAAGCAGTAGAAAGATTTTTTGAGGTTAGAAAAGTTTGACATGTATGTATCGCTGAATTTTTTCAGATCTGAAACTTGATCCAGGTTTTCGGTACAGTCT
>NC_046665.1:16627138-16628569 GCF_010883055.1 Belonocnema kinseyi | reverse complement strand
TTTGAAATTTAAATTTTTTTCAGTTCATAATAATTTTGTTAATGCATTTATATTTTGACACAATCTAAATTAAATTTTGTCATTTGGACAATCTTTGTTAAAAGATCTGAGGGCTCAAAGTTTTCTGATTCAAAGTAGAAAAATCCTAACACCAAATACAGGTTTGATCCAGAGAGCAGTTATAGGTTTATGAACTTATTATTACTCTGCCATTCACTCATTGTCAGTGCTCGGTACGTAATAATTAAGAAATTTTAAAATACATGCGGGAAATTCATTAGTCAAATAGACTAAAATATCTCTAGAAATTGCAAACTGTACAAATATAAAAATAAACACTTGTTAAAAGCTCTAAGGGTTCAAAGTATTCTGATTCAAAGTAGAAAAATCCTAACACCAAATATAGGTTTGATCCAGAGAGCAGTTATAGGTTTATGAACTTATTATTACTCTGCCATTCACTCATTGTCAGTGCTCGGTACGTAATAATTAAGAAATTTTCAAATACTTGCGGGAAATTAATTAGTCGAATAGACTAAAATATCTCTAGAAATTGCAAACTGTACAAATATAAAAATAAACACTTAATAATATTAGAGAACAATGTATAGATATTGTACTAAAAGTTTTATCTGTTAGAATGAAAATATAATATGGTGAAGTAAATAAATTGTTACTTATAAAAGAATATCAAAAGATGAGAAATAACAAAGATATATTTGGAAATAATCAAATAACTTTATAAATATTACAAAATATATGAAACAGAAATATAAATTATACATTTAATTTTCTCTCTGGTATCTATTAAAATGACCATGTTTTACAAAGCGTGGATATTTTACGTTTGTTATGAAATGATGGCAATTTAATTTTAATTTAAATGGTTCTTGTCCAAGCTAAGTTTACCATCAGTGCGCCTCGAAGGTGTGCCAAGAGTTGCTTACAGCGCTCCAACTGCTTTGAAATAAATTCAGGAGATTGGGATTTTAATATTTCCAGATTAAAAATTACATTTTTCGGTTGAATTATGAACTATAAATATGTTTTGCTTGTAAAGTCGTTCTGTTGTAAATGCAAATATGTTGTTAAAAATTAAAATTATAAGTTTTGGGTGGAAATACTCTTTTTGTTTTTAAAATCAAATAATTTCGTTTAAAGTTCATGTATTTTGTTGGAAATTGACCTTATTTCGTAGAAATTTAATCCTTTTGGTTGAAAATTTTATTATTTTTGGTCAAAAATGCAATTGTTTGGTTAAAATATCTACTGTACATCTTCTTGGGTTTGAAAGTCGATTATTTCACTAAGAGTTGACAAACTTTGTCAAAAAAAATACGTTTTTTTAACAAGGTCTCTTTCATTGAAAACTCATATTTTTCAGTTAAAAATTTCAATTTTTTGTAGATAATTCGTCTTTTTTACTTTAAA
>NC_046665.1:16610858-16627038 GCF_010883055.1 Belonocnema kinseyi | reverse complement strand
TTTTGCATGCTAGAGGGCAACGACCCCGCCACCCTATTTTATTCCAAATACAAAAAAAGAAATTCCCGAATTTTTTATTTTTTTATTTTACCAGGTGCCGGTTTTGACTTGAAGTTTCCCATGTAAAATGTATGAGGATAAATCACTTTTTTGAGTTTTTACAATAATTTTTTAGGGTTTGAAATAATGTGACGGGAAAGTATGGGGGCTTGTAGAGAATTATCCAACGAATAATTTCATCTATCAGACATATTGGTTTAACACCCCTAACACACCCCCACGAGTACCTAAAAACTACCCTTAAAACAAAAAATGTCAATTCTTCATGAAATCGACCATTTGAACAATTTATTCTTGTCTTTTTTTACTTAAAATTATTAATATTGGTCTGGTCGAATATTTATTATCATTAACTAATTAATGTTCTATTATTCAAACAAATGGAATTTGTTTGAATAATTTTTTCTCGAAAATATTTATTAACATTTGTTCATTAATTGTTTATTATTTAAACAAATGCAATTTGATTGAACAATTTTTTCGAAAATTATTTTTTGCTTTAAAAATAGTTACTATTGGTCTCGTGGAATATTTATTAGTATTAGTTCATTAATTTTCAACTGTTTAAACAAATGGAATTTGTTTAAATATTTTTGTTTATACAAATTAGGAATATTTCTTCAGTGGAATATATATCAACATTATTTGATTAACTTTATTTTAAAAAATTGTTTTTAAATAAAATTTATTACTTGAATATAACTGATAAATTAATTATTATTAAATTAATCAATAATCAGTAATTAATTATTACTGATAAATATTCCACTAGACCCACAGTAATAATTTTTATTAAAAAAATTTCAAAACGAAATTATTCAAACAAATTTCATTTGTTTAAATAATTGAAAATGAATAAACTAATGTTAATAAATATTCCACTGGACAAATAGTAATAATTTTGAGGGAAAAAGCGTATTAAAAAAATTTATTTAAACAAATTACGTTTGTTTAAACAATTACAAATTAATAAAAGAATGTTATTAAATATTCCACTAGACTAATAGTAATAATTTTAAGGGGAGGGGGGGGGCAAATGTTTGAAAAAAGTTTAACCAATTTTATTTGTTTAAATAATTAATTGTTAATTAACCAATGATAATAAATATGCCACTAGACCAATAGTGATAATTTTAAGTAAAAAAGAACGAGAATACAGTGCTCATAAGGTCGATTTCATGAAGAATTGACAGTTTTTGTTTTAAGGGTAGTTTACAGGTACTCGTGAGGATGTGTTAGAGGTGTCGATCCCCTATGTCTGATACAAAAAATTCTTCGCTGGATAATTCTCAACAGGCCCCCATACTTTCCCGTCACATTTTTTCAAACCCTAAAAAATTATTCCAAAAACTCAAAAAAGTGATTTTCCCCCATGCATTTTACATGGGAAACTTCAACTTAAACCCGGCACCTGTTAAAATCGAAACATAAAAATGATAAAAATTAGGGAATTTCTTTTTTCGGGTTTGGAATGAAATTGGGGGGATCGTTGTTCTCACAATTCTGTATAAAATGAACCCGGGATGAAGCATATTTATCTATTTTTCGAGTAGATATTGCAAAAATGGTGTAAATTTCAATGTTTTCTAAAGTTTGTAATAACTTCCGTAATAATTAATATTTTTTAATTTACCTAAGCTCATTTTCAAGCTATTTTTCCACAATATCGAAACATCTTATTAGTATAAAACAACTTCAAGTTCTTGCTTTGTCATAATATTTTTTTCAGATTTACGGTCCTCTTATCGAGGAGCTGTTCACGAAATGCTTTCGTTCATGTGCATAACCTTTCTTGTCCCGATATCAAGGGATCTGAACTCGTTCTTCGTCCATGAAACTACTCCAAATGAATGGAGTACATACATAGAATACATGTTCGTTGCAGATACTTTGTTCCTCGCCGACAGTTCGGAAGACCAAATCTGCCTGATGAGACGTTTGTACCGGCTTTGGAGAGTGTCCTTTATAAATGTCACGTCCTGAATGCGGCTCTGTGGCACGCCCAGGTATGTATAAGTCTCTCCAGCGCAAAGATGTCGTATAGCGCTTCTATCCACGAGCTCAGGATCTTCAGGGATGCCATTAAGTTTTCCTCGCTTTAAGAAAACCTTGGCGCATTTGGCTAACCCAAATTCCATTCCAAATTTTGTGTGAAAAATTGAATCCAGTACTCTAAAACTCTTGAAATGTTGACAGTTGCATACGGTGAGTCTACTCTGAGTAAGAAAAATGTGTATAAGTGGTACAAGCTGTTCCAAGAAGGCCGCAAGGATGTCGAAGACGAACCTCGCCCTGGACGTCCCAGCACGTCAACAACAGATGAAAACGTTCAAGCAGTGGAAGAAATGGTTTTGAAAAATCGCCGAATTACCATCAGAGAAGTTGCTGAAGATGTTGGCATATCGGTTGGCTCATGCCATGCTATCTTTTCGCACGTTTTGGGCATGAGACGTGTGTCAGCGAAATTTGTTCCAAAACTGCTTAATTTTGATCAAAACATCCATCGCATGACCATCGATCAGGAGATGTTGAATGAAGTCAATAATGATCCTGATTTTCTCAAAAGGGTTATAACTGGGGATGAATCGTGGGTATATGGTTATGACGTCGAAAGTAAAGCCCAATCGTCTCAGTGGAAGCATCCTGCGTATCCAAGACCGAAAAAAGAACGTCAAGTTCGGTCAAATGTGAAGGTTTTGCTCACTGTCTTCTTTGATTACCGTGGCGAAGTGCATCAGGAATTCTTACCACAAGGTCATACGGTCAATAAGGAGTATTATCTTCAAGTTATACGCCATTTGCGAGAGGTGATACGCGAAAAACGTCCGGAACTTTGGAAAAACAATTAGTGGCTTTTGCATTACGATAATGCACCTGCTCATTCATCGTTGCTTGTGAAAGATTTTCTGACCAAAAACAGCACCACAGTCATACCCCAGCCTCCATACTCACCGGATTTGGCCCCTAGTGACTTTTTTCTTTTCCCAAAACTGAAGAGACCCATGAAAGGACATCGATTTTCAACGATTGAGGAGATAAAAACCGCATCGCTGAAAGAACTCAAAGCTATAGCACAAAATGATTATCAGAAGTGTTTCGATGATTGGAAAAAGCGTTGGCATAAGTGTATTATATCTGAGGGGGATTTCTTTGAAGGGGACAACATAAATATTTAGGAATAAATGAATATTTTTTGAGAAAACCATAAAGTCACCTTATTTTTTTAACATACCTCGTATATCGTTCGACATTCCCTAGAGCTAGATGTAGTTTCCCTTTGTTTTTAGCATAGATCTTAAGATCGTCCATGTAGAATACGTGAGTGACCTTGTACTTTCGATCTGCAGGTTTGCCGCACAAGTACCCGTCGGAATGGTGAAGTGCTTGAGATAGTGGCAATAGTGTAAGGCAAAAGAGGAGTGGGCTCACCTTGTCGCCCTGAAAGACACCTCTCTAAAATTTGACCTTGTTAGTTGTCACCCGATTTTTTCTAGATGAGATAGTAAATCTGGTTTTACATAGCGGCATAAATCTCTCTATGCACCTCACGATTTGCGGATGGACCTTCAAGCTTTCCAAAAGAAAGATGATAAGTCCATGGAAGGTCGAATCGAAAGCTTTCCAGTAATCAATCCAGGCCATCGATAGGTCACGCTGGTAGAATGCTGCATCTTTGCAGACACATCTATTAATGATGAGGTTCTCCTGACATCTTCCTACGCCTTTCTTTCAGCCTCGTTGTCCATACATTTCTTGCCACACAGGTTCAATTTCCCGAACAATCCTATCACTCGGGATAGCTGTGAATATCTTATACAGTGTGTTCAGATAAGTGATTGGCCTGTAATTCTTCGGGTCAGCTAAGTTGCCTATTTTCGGCAGGAGTATTGTGCGCCCTTCCACCAACCACTCCGGAATCGGCTCTTCCGACTTTAAATACGGGGTGAAAATATGAGCCAAATGCTGATGGGTTGAAGGAAACTTCTTCCACCAGAAGGTTTTGATACAATCTGGTCCCGGTGCAGAATAGTTCTTCATCCCTCTTAATACTTTTTTCACCTCCTCGGTAATGATGGGTGGGCATTCTGCATCACGTGTTATGAGGGCATCACACAGCTCCTTGAAGCTATTTATATTTTCTGAGTCTTCGTTCAGTCTATGCTGTACTTAGTAGACTTCTCTACAAAATACTTCGACTTCCTCTAGTTTAGGCGGGTGGTCGACAGTAACTGGAGGGTCTTGAAAGAGTCGAGATGGGTCAGAGAGAAACTGTTGATTTTCTCTGACCCACCTCTCCCTCCGCTCTAGACTTCCCTTAGCGTCAGATAGTATCCGTATTTTCTCAACAATATGCTGCCTGATGGTCAGCAGCTTTGACTTGTTAAGTGTGTGATAACGGGTCCGGAGTTCGAACGCGAACTTTCGAACCTTAGCGGTAAAATTCCTGCCAGATGGGATGTAGTCAATTACACACTGAATGCGGGACGCGTACTGTTTTGTCCAGTCTATCTTTATGGCAAGTTGAGGCATTCGTTTTTTGGGCTTATGATCACAAGTTGGTTTTGTTTTACGTTTCGCATCAGCTAAAGCTTTCGCTGCATTATGCACACAACAATTGATAGCCCAGAGGTCGGATTCTTCGGAAAAATGTCCGCAAAGCTCGTCATCCATTTCAGCCAAATCTTTAAGCTTGAAAGAAACCTTGATGTTGATGTTTCTCCGGGTCATAAAGCATCGCTCTTCCTTTATTGGATGCCTGCCCGCGGTTGGTCTTATTGTCTACTCTATTTCTCTGCTGCCAGCTTGTTCTAGCTGTGGTAGAGTAGGCGTTCCGCTTACATAGCCCCTTTTGCGGAGTAGTTCGACATGGTTTCGCAGACGTTGATGCGAAAAGTGCGATAGCTCCGGGTGTTTCTCGCACCACAGAGCATGTAGCCGTGCCATGTAACCCCGTTCAGGGGCCACACTCGCATTGTAGCTCTCTAGCAAGTCGTGATTCAATCGCTCCGTCCACCTAAAGGTCCCGAGATTCCGCCGATCCATCGCATTGAATCCATTTTTATTGGCTCCCCCAGCTTTAGAGTGGTCGGCATTGATGGCCGACCCATTGTCGGGAGTCCTGCGCGTTCTGTTGTTTTGAACCGCACTTACTACAACTATGTTTGGTGTTGTCATTGTTGAACCCACGAGAAGCTAGGGAAAGGGGATCTTCCATCCTTGTAGAGCCCTGCATGCAAGGATGAGGCTGCGTACTCTGAGAGGTCCCCCGGTATCCCAGAGTCACCGTTCTAGATACCTCACCCAGGTGCCATTCAGCTTTCGGCACGGTTTTCACACCTCCGCTTGGGGGTTAATTCTTTCAGGACCACCCCTAGGCAATTGTTCGCGACTGCCTATTTATTTTTGTAACCATATTCAGCAGAAGAATGCGTTCGGTGGCTTTGGCATAGGCCCTTCGGTTTGATTATATAATTTAGATATTAAAAACCGATAAGGCTGCTTAGTAGACCGTACGTGTAAAGTTTGAATTATAAACAAAACATTGGAAATGAGCAAATTCAGTTTATGAAAATAGGACAAAAGTTGCAATAAAACGTTTAATAACAACATTTTCTTAAAAGAATAAGCATTTTTTATAAATGGGACAATGAAACTTCGCATGTTTTAATATCAATACAAGTTACGAATTATAATGATATACATTTATGGGAATGATATAAAATTTTAGGGATAAACTCGAGTGCGAAGCACAAGATGCGCGATGAGAATGTGTTCGTTAAAGTCGAAGGAGCTTTAACAAAAGAGAATTCGGAATCACAAAATTACTGTTGTTGATGCTTTCACCTTTAGTTCTAAAAAGGCTATGCAGAAAGATCGAGCGCGTAGCGCAGGGTAAATACATTATTGAGCGCGAAGCGCAAGGTAAATACAATATCAAGCACGAAGCGCGCGATTTTATTTTATTTGTAATAAATATGTAGGTTTACATATTTTTTATTTAGTTTCATTTAATTATTTCCTTTATTTGTTTATTTTGTATTTATTGAGAAAATAAGTGGAAACTTTAAAAAATTTTTTCACAGGACATGTATAGAAAAATATATTTTCCAGCTGGTCGATTATGCTCTGGCGGTAGCACGTCGTGTTTGTAGGCGGCAGTTTACTGACTTGATTTTCGCTGCCAACGCTGTTTTTAATTTTTGTGTGCATTTTACTTGTTTAACTTTTTACATATTTAATTCCATTCAACATTTTTAATTTTGCAAAAATAATTATTTTAAATGCTTTCCTTTGATAAAAAACTTGATTTTTAAAATTTTTTTCGTAAACAAGTTTATTTTCTAATAATTTAAATATGTCATTAACTTTCATTTTCTTGTGTAATATTTCAAATGCTTATGCATTATAAATTAATGATCTCATTAACAAAAAAGTGTTTTTTGAGAAAAAGAACGACAATCTTGAAAAAAACCCGACTTTTTTATTTGAAAAGGGCATTAAAAATGTTTATGTTTTGGCTAATTAAAAAAAAATTTGGAAGGAACGTCATATTTAAATAAAATTATGAACTGAACCAAAAAATACGTTACCTAGCACTTTGTTGTTAAACTTATTTTTTCAAACATTTTATACTTCTTTTTAACGATCCTGATTAAAAACCGAAGTTTAATGCCACTCTTTTGTATGTTTTACAACTTTCTTCTAACTGCAATTCATAACTCAGTAGTAAATTAGACATGATTTAAAAATTACAATTGAACATGAAAAGTCAAAACTGCCATCTAGGTACATGAAATTGAAGTAAATATTTCTTTGTGACAATATTAAAATTTTCATTTTAATATTGAGTACATCAAATTAAAAAGGAAGATATTTTGAAATTATGTACGCCTAGCGTTATAATGCTTGAAGCTTCTTGTTCTTAAAAAATCAATACATTCCAATAAAGATTTTTTTACTTTTTCAGTCTTGTAAAGAAGAACAAGAAGAAATGTTTTCATGCAATAAATAAGAGACGAAATTTTTTTATTAAATGATATTTTTTCTTATGTGATAAGCCGTGGTTATTTCTGCTGTCTTGAAGAAAAAAGTTACTCTCTAAAGTTTGACCTAAGGGTCACTTTCGCGTTGCAGCGTATACATAAAGAAGCCTTACGTCAAAACGAAGACAGTGAGTTTCTTCATGCAAATAGTAGATTTGGCCTAACCCATTTTTCCCTCTCGACGGATTGTTCATCTTGGCGCACGGGGTATTTCCTAAATGAAATTTTTTCCCTACAAATTAAAAATCAGGGTTTCTACTCAAATGTAAGTTTTTTCTCGATTATTTAAATTTGAAAAAAGGTTTAAAAGTGCAAAATTAAAAATATAAAGTATTCAACAAATTCTGAATTTAAGAATCAAATCGTAAAAAATTAAAAAGTTTAACATTGAAATTTAAATTAGTTTTAAATCTAAGGGTTCAATATCGTAACATTGACAACTGTAAGCCTTCTAACTTGATTAGGCTTAAATTTATGGCCTCCAAAATCAGATAATCCCCAAATACAAACATTTAGAATTCTGCATTTCAATTTTCAATCAGTGTCGTAACTGCAACCATGTAGGTACTTCCACAGAAATGTTTAGGAGGCCCCGCTTATAAACATAAAAAGCAAACAGCGTAAAGTGTAGCTGAAATAAATTTAAAATAATAAAATATCTCACATAGTCCTTTTTATAATACATTATAAATTATATTTTATTTTGGACAATTTATATAATAAATTATACATAGTTCTAACTTAAAAATTAGTATTGCACTGTTAAAGAAATTATCTGCACGTTTCCATATTGCAATTCATTTCGCTCTTATTTTGACTAACATATTAATAACAATTTTGGTATTCAATTATTTTGCAACATTAGGTTCGCTTTTCAGCTACACTGTAACATGCACAGTTAAATAAATTCTTGAGGGATTACTTCTGAAAATTCGACCCCATTAGGCCCCCATTCGGTTCCTTTTAAAAAACTCAAAAAAACAGCAAGGCCAACATTTAAACTGTTGGAATTCGTATTCTATATTAACATTTGCATTAGAAACTCACGAAGTAATCGCAATACTTTTTCTTGCAGCCTTAAAATGTTTAAAAAAGAAAATACCTGTGATTTACATAGCCAGAAGGCGCCTTCGAGTGCATCTTCTTTTAGTAGCAGTTAATAAGCGTTCAGTCGGTAACTTTAAGAATTTCGTCTGGATGCTAGCACCACGCAGTGGAAACCTCAGACAACAACGTTGCGATGCAAGTGAGAGAGAATTTTATTTTAAAACTTCGCGCGCCACATACTACTTGAGCTATTATGGATGCGCTTGAAATCACCTTCAGCAGAAGTTGATGACATTTTTTAAAATTTTTAACTTTGTAGAGGCTCCTTTCGGTTCCTTCGGTCCGCTAGGGCTAATATTGCTTTAAGATTGTAATCTTGTACATTTATTCCAAAGAGTTAATCAAGAAATACTGAATTGCCTAAAAACGATTCAGTTACTTTTAAAAATACAAAAATACGTTTATGCGCATAACATTTCTGCCGATCCTACCAAGATAGTCCTTCAACGATAGTAATTTCCACGGAAATAATTGGACAATCAAAAGAGGATTATCCAAGTGACGTACCTTTGGAAAAACCCGGACTTTCTCCACGGAAAAGCTCGTTAATGAAGAAACAAATTGAATTGGTAAAACTAATATCTGAATCAAGTAGGGTATTATACGACATAAACCAATTAAAATTTGATTCTAAAAAAGAAAAATTGAATGGGTACGCAACATACCGCGGTAACAACCCTACGAGGCCCACAAACAGGCGGAAGAGACAATAATCTAGCAACGCAACGCAGAAGCAACAAAGAGAAAGCAGCGATCAACGCAGCACTACAACGCGGTAGCCAAGGCCCAGGAAATATCAAGCCGCTCCAGGCAACAAGACTACGCAGGAAAGACGCAATAACGAGGATTCTACTATTTCTAAAGAAAAACGAACAGTAAGTGAAGAATATTAGTTTGTAAGAAATGATAGAAAATTTATAAGGGTTAATTGTTTTTGAAAAGTAAATTTGTAACATTTTAATGTTATAAATTTTTATTCAAACTATTGTAACCCATTAGGCAACAACCGACACCAGTTGTCAGAAGTAGCCTGCATAGCATATACAAAGAAAAAACATCTGTTTCATTTAGTAGATGACGATTTCCCCCTACCAGAAGCCGGAATTATTGGTCTACCCTTCTTTAAAAAGTATCAAAGATACGCTATAACATCAAAATCCCTGATCCTAGATGACATAAAAATTCCCCTATATAAAAATGGCAACTATATCAATAAAAATACCTAAAAAATTTGCAGAATAGAAGTAGCAGAAGAAAACGGAAATGTTTGGATAGAAGAAAATGACAAATCCCATCCTGATACCAGAAACCATAAATGAGGAAAAAATTTTAAATATACCATACAGTCTCGAGACGAGACTCAAAAATAGGGAGGAAGCGAGGAGCAAAGGATACCAGACAATACAATATTAACCAGGATCATCGAATTTGAAAAAATTTTGCAATTGTCACATATCGAACCAAGTACAAGAAGTGAAATACGCAAGATCATTCATACATACCAGGAAGTGTTTACTTTACCAGGTGACGCCCTACCATGTACCACATTAACACACCACGAAATCACACTAAATTCAGGCAAAGTAGTGAATTTAAGATCCCATAAGCTCCCTGAAGCTCACAAGCAATTTGCTTTAGAACATTGCCAGGAACTTTTAGAAAAAGGAATAATTAAGCACCCTTTAATTCACCACTTTGGATAGTCCCCAAAAAAAGGAATAAACTCAGAATGGTGATTCACTACAGGCAACTTAATAAGGATACAGACCAGGATGCGTACCATCTACCAGTTACAGATGATATTTTAGATCAACTCGGACGGGAAAAATATTTCTAAGCATTCGACATGAGTGCTGGATTTCACCAAATTCATATGTCAGAAGAGTCGAAAAAATACACAACATTTTCTACTCCTCGAGTACATTACGAATACAACAGAATGCCCTTTGGTCTCAAAAATGTCCCGGATACATTCAAAAGAATGATGGGCAGCGCATTTAGGAGAATTATAGGAAAGGAATGTTTCGTCTATATTAATGAAATTGTAATATTTGGAGAAAACTTGGAACAATATAACAGAAACTTAGTCGCCATCTTAGATAGAATAAAAAAAGTTCAATTAAAATTAGAACCTTCTAATTGTGAATATCTCAGAATCGAGCTTGAATATTTAGGACACTTAATTACAGCAGAAGGAGTGAAACCTAATCCAACCAAAGTAGAAGCTGTCCAAAATTTTTAAGAACCTAAAAATGTCAAACAGATTCAATCATTTCTGGGACTTGCCGGTTACTATAGAAAATTTATAAAAAACTTTTCATCCATAGCGAAAACTTTAACGAAATTAATACAGAAGGACACTATCTTTGATTGGACGCCTGCATGTATAAAGAGTTTTAATAAATTAAAAAACGACTATGCGAATCACCAGTGTTAAGATTCCCAGATTTCAAAGATAAATTCACCCTAACAACTGACGCTTCTAACCAAGGCTTAGGTGCAGTCTTATCACAAAAAGTACACCCTTGTTTATTTATATCAAGAACATTAAATAAAGCTGAAGAAAATTATAGCACCAGCGAAAAAGAATTACTAGACATAGTATGGGCAATTAAAAAACTAAGTGAATATTTGCTTGAAAAACCTTTTAACATCCAAACCGAACACAAACCTCTTTTCTGCCTCCACAATGTCAAAGACCCCAATTCGCGATTATTGAGATGGAGGTTAAGACTCGAAGAATACAAATACAAAGTGCAATACGTAAGAGGAAAAGAAAATAAAGTTTCAGACTGCCTATCAAGACTTTTTCCTATTCGAGAAAAAAACTTATTACAAGAAGCTTTCGAGGACGCCCTCATAGATGAATTAGAAGCACAGCTACCTGAAATCGAAGAAATTGAAACTCTAGGTAAACCCATCCCCAGGCAGAAACACCAGAACCTATAACAGCAAAACCTAAAATCACCAAAATTAAAACACTAAAACCGCAAGAAAAAGTTAAGATATTCAGAGAAGAGAAACCAGATCCAGCCATAAGTCCCAACGCGGAAGAAAATTTGCAAGAAACGCCTGAAAATCCTCAAGTCAACTGGTTCAACGAATTCATCAAGCGAGTGAAAATTAAACCAAATGGTGTAGGGAAATCATGGAAGCAAATTGCAAAAGAAAGCATGCCAAAATATGAAGAAGAGAACTGGTTTAAACATTTATCCTGGGTTATAGATGGAATTAAAGACAGAAAACTGACTTTAGTGCGAATACAATTTGGAGATCCATTATTCACTACCGTAAAAAAGAACTAATCGAAGAACTAGTACAATTCTTAGCAAACTATTATCCAGACACGGGATTCCATTGATGTTTTTCGAACACTCGAGAGCTTACTAAAGCTGAAAAGGAGCAAATCATGAAAGCAGCTCACTCGACTCACCTAGGAGAAAAGAATACCTTAGAAAGAGCAAAGAAAATTTGGATATGGTTAGGAATGGACGAACAAATTAAAAATTATGTTAAAAAATTGCCCATTTTCCAATTACAAAAAACCACCAGAATAACTAACCAAGCATCTAGTATACTACCTAACATCCCAACAAACCCGAATGATAAAATCGCCCTGGACATTTTTAGACCTTTACCAGAATCTCGAAAAGGCAATAAATACATATTAAGCATCCAAGGCAGATTAACAAGGTACACTGTCCTGTTGCCTTTACAGAACGAAATATCAAATTCAATCATTGATGGACTGTTAGAACACTATATCTATATCTTTAGTGCACCTAAGACCATTTTATCTGATCAAGGACAAAACTTCCGATCTGAATTAATGCAGCAATTTGAGGAAGCACTTCAAATCCAGCACATAAAAACAACAGCGTTCTATTTTCAATCCAACGGCAACATTGAAAGAATGCACTCTACTCTAAAAAACTTAATTAAAACATGAATAGCCGAAAATAATAACGAATGGGACGATAACTTAAAATCTATCAGTTTCGCAATAAATGCTATGAAAAATACAACTCTAGGAACAACACCATTTAAGGCCAAAAAGCGATAAGACGAAGGAATAGTAAGAGCACACCCAATTTACAAACCAGGCGATAAAGTAAAAATTAAAAATAGTACCAAAACTAATGAACTGGATCCTATTTGGAAAGGTCCATACGATCTAATAGACAATAACAACATTAGACTATGGAATAAAGACAAAATAATCCGAATACGTATTGATCAAATAATGCCTTACTTTACAGATGAAGGTGTTGTTGCTAATCTGCGCAATAATAACTGCTACTAGAGCATATTACGTATTGGAAGAGCACAAGGGAAATGTCTATGCAAAAGAAATTAAAAAAGTATTTCTTTACCACGAAGAATGGAGACTTATTATAGGAATAAATTTAACTTAAACATAGCAAAGGTTAGAAGCAATAGATCACATCTTAATTTTAGCTGAACGAGCTTGTGAAACTTCATGTACACCCAAAGAAGAATTAGGGTTAGTCAAAGGAAGATATGACCGATTGATTTCTAAAATCACAATCATGCACAAGTTACTCGGGAAACAAATGAATAAAAGAGGATAAGCTAACTTTGTCGGCGATATCTCTAAAACATTATTTTGAACACTATCAGAATCTGACTTGACCCAAATAAATTCCTAATTTGACCAATTATATACCGATAATAAAGCTATATCATCAGTGTTTTCAAATCATACAAAGATTCTTAAATTAATATTAGTTTCCTCATCAACCGAATATTCACCAATAAAAAAAGTAATTGGAAAGGAACTAGGACTAGTACAAAAATTAGGAAAAACGGTAAACAATAACACTGAAGATAATTTTGTTAATAAAAAACTTATATTGATTACACTCTTAATAGACGAAATGAACGAAGGCATTGATATTGCTATGGATGCTATCAATGATGGCAAGCACGGGATAGCGCATCCATAAACCTTAACACCTGCAATTTTAAAACATGCGCTACAAGAATTTGAAGAACACCATAGAACACGTTATCACTTTGAAAAAACAGAAGAAAATTACCAGTATATTCTCGACACAAGCTCACTCTCTGTAGTAAATATTCAAGGACTTTTTACATATATTCTAGACATACCCGTTTTAGAAAAGGAAGAAGGATCCCTAAAAGAAATTATCCCTGTCCCTGAAAAAAAGGGTAATCTCTATTTGTCTATTAAACCAGACCACGAATTAGTATTTTTATTCAGAGATTTATACGTTCCCACAGACAGACAAACGATTGAACAATGTAAAACCATAAAGAATTACCTGATTTGTAAACGAAATGAACCTAATCTGAAAATCATGGATAGTAGAACTAGGGTTGTGAGCAATGAAACGTTTCATTGTAACATTGAAACTTTCAATTGAAACTTTCAAATTTTTCACAATCAAAGTTTCATCGTTTCATGAAACATGGGGGGGGAGAATTTCCATATGCGCATGCGCGGAAATCAGATTAGGTTAAAGGTATTAAAACTTTTTTTAAACTAACTTAAATTGCCCCTATAATTGTCTTCAAATCTTTGAGATTTCTTTCTGGTCATTTTGGAAATCCCATGTGATGTTTTAAAATCGTTTTGAGTATTCTCTTAAAATTCAGAATTGTTGAAATCCGTAAAATTACACTGAAATCTATTGAAAATTATCGGGTTAAAAAATCTAAATTCAAAATAATATTGAATGATTCTAAATAGTAAATTTGGTTAAAAACATCGTGTCAATGTTTAAACAATTTTTATGCGTAAGCAATTCATGCTCAAAAGAAATGTGCAAGGAAAACAATCAATTGTATAAACATTGCCATAAAATTTTTTAGCAGAATTTACAAATTATATTTGTTCCAATAATTAAAAAATGGTAAATATATTATTTCGAATTTCTATAATCGAAATAAATAATTGTTTAAGAATTCACAAGGATGTATGAAATTGAAATATGATGTTAACACTGGCCGTAAGGGGCCTCCTCACAGAAGGAGGCCCCCGCGCAATGCGGGGTTTCGCGGTAAGGAAGTTACGCCACTGTTATCAATTCAAAACTTTCAAAATTAAATAATTTCAATTTATCATGTTATACTTGAGGCATATTCAAAATTTAACAACTATTAAGGCTTGGGTTTTTTATTTATCAACTCTGAAATTTCTTTTCAAACTCTACAATTCGTGAGATTTCTGTTTATTATAATTACTCAATTTAAATTTTTTAAATTAAAATTACATTAAAACATTTCAATTTAAAATTCCTCTCATTATAAAAAGTTTTCGATTTCGAAGGCTTTATATGTATTTCAATTTTTCATGAGGTTTGCAATTGTATAATTTTCCCATTGCAGCTTTAAATTATTTATATCCTAAAACTGTCAAAAAATGTATTGCAGACTCATAAGTGATTTCATTTAAAACGTTTAAAATTAAATAATTTGAATTGACAGGTTATACTCTCAGAATATTAGAAGTTTTACAAATATTAAGATTTTGAATTTTAAATCTATAAAGATAAACTAGTTTCTTTTAATAATTATTCTTTTATTTTTATGCTTCTAAAAGAAAAAAAAAACAATGCAATTTTCATTGTTTTCATTTCAAATTTCTGTAATTTGAAAACTTTTACTTTCAAAGGCTTTGAAGTTATAATAAAATTTTTGAAACTGAATAATTTTGAATGGAACAATTATTTAATTGCTAATATAATTCTAATTTGAAATAAAATTGGGTCATAATGAAGTGTTTCCACGCAAAACAGTTATGCTTAAGTTTAAACACTTCCTTTTATATTTTGACACTGTTGACTTTTGAAAAGTTTCAAACCAAAAATTTTAGAACTATGAGCCTGAACACTTTCCACTTTAAAAGATCCCAGTTTAAAATTTCAAGCAGAAAGGTTTCCAACAATTTAATAATTCAATACTTGAAAATACTCACAAGTGCAAAATTCTAATCTAAAATCAAGAGAGTTTGAATGCATTAAAAAAAGTAACTGTCCCTACCCTCCATAATTTGATGTGATATAAAATATATTTCATTACAGACTTTCAACCTTCTAAATTATGACAATCCTTTGCCATAAATAAAGACACTGTTATTTCCTGTTATCCGACCAGTAGCAGCCCTGAAAATTACTCCAAAAATTAATCACATTGGTTGGGCCCAGTAAACAATGTGGAGATTATTTTAATATAATTTCTTCTCTAGATCTATTCTCTATTATTATGAGTCAGTTATCATTCTAATTCCTTTCCTGAGATATTTGTTGAATTTATCTAATTATTATAAAAATAATTAAGAATTTTTTTAAATTTCTTCAGTCTATTTGAATTATCTACATTGGTAAGGCCAAGAAACAATCTGCATATCTGTATTCAATAAAACTGCTAATATGCGTATTGTACATAAACTCGATTTATTAACTAAATTGCAGGTAAATATTCAATTCGTGAAATCTGGTTTAAAAATCTTATGTCATTTACATTATATGGAACTAGCACTAATAATTTTATTTTTCAATATGGATGCACTTTTTTAAATACTATTGGCTTCAAAACTTTATTCAAATTTAAAATTTAACGACAGTTTCATTTTGATTTAACTAGATTTTATTTAAATTTAACACCATTAAACATTTACAATTTTAACTGAACTTTACTTAAATTTAAAAGAATTTTACTAAAATTTAGAATTTAACTAAATTGTATTTACTTTTTGAAATTATCTAAATTGGATTTAATCTTTAAATTTCGTGTTACAAAATAATTTTAGTAATTGCATTACAATAAATTTGAAGTACGAATAGAATTGTTTTAAAAATTATTTATTTAGTATTTCTTAGTTTTCTCTTTTAAAAGAATTCAGACGAGAAATTAATTTAACTTAACTTGGGTAATTCAGTGTTCAAAACATTTTTGGCGTGCAGGCCGAACAGAGCGGTGGACGC